>NC_056734.1:320680943-320805943 GCF_019279795.1 Protopterus annectens
TCTTCCACTATCTTCCCTTCTATTTCATTTCTCAGCTTCTTCTGATTTCCTCACTTTGCTGCCATTACCACTGTCTTGTCTGTGCTTAGTTTCATCCCATGTGCCTTCAGTTTTGCATTCTATTCCCCTGTCCTTTGCTGAAGTTCTTGCTCAGAGTCTGCCTGTACTGCCACATCATCTGCATACAGCAACTTTGTTGATCTATGTCCTCCAACATTTTTGCTAATGAAGTCCATCACCAGTATGAAGAGCAGTGGGCTCAGGGATGAACTGTGGTGTACACCCACTCCCTCTCTGAACCCCTCTGTGAGGACAAACACTGTTCCTACTTGAGTCACTGAGTTTTTATACATAACCTGCACTAATTCCTCCAATATGTCTTGGACTTCAACCCACCACACTACTACCCATATCACCTTTTTTGGGACCTTGTCATATGCTTTCTCCAAGTCTAGGAATGCCCACTTGGATGCTTTCCTCATCTCTAGATTCTTCTCAACTATCTGTCTCACTGCAAGCATCAGGTCAGTTGTGCTGCACCCAGATCTGAATCCAAATTGCTCATCTAACATCTTACATTCTACTACTGTGCATATCCATTAATCAATCACCTTCTCCAGAACTTTCATGCAATGTGATAGGAGTTTGATGCATCTGCACTGCCCACAGGTGTGGATGTCCTTTTTGTTCTTGAACACTGGCACTACTATGCTTATTATCCAGTCATCTGAGATATGCCTTTCTCTCCAAACTGCTAGGAGTACTCTCAGGACCGATTTCTCCTCTATCTTACACAGTATCTTTATCATATCCGCTGTGACCTCATATGTGTCTGCTGCTTTCCCTGACTTCATTTTCTTTAGTGCTATTCTTACTTCTTCTAGGGGAGGCTTCTCTTCTTCTGTCATCATAAGCTATTTCTGGGGCAGTACAACTTCTGTGAGGTTTTCTGCAATCAGAAGCTGCTGTAAATACTACTTCCATCTGCCTTTGATGTCCATGGACTGGTGAGCAGGTTGTTGCTGGCATCCTTTATGAAGGGTTCATAGGTTCATAGGTTAATTCTAGGCTGACTGCCCTTGTGGGCCATTTTAAACCTAGCCACTTACCCCATGTGAGAATCAAACCCTGCACCTTATGTATGTAAGGTAAACATCTTAACCATTATGCCAACCTCCCACCCCCTAAAAATTCATTGAAGCTCCCTGACTGGGAATTGAACCTGGGCCGTGGCGGTGAGAGTGCCAAATCCTAACGCCTAGACCACCAGGGGTCTGACTATCGTCTTTATCTTTCTGTCTTTGCCTTGCAACCTGATATAGTTTCTTTGTGCCATCTACAGAGTCACTTTCCAGCAGATGGAAGAGTGCCTCTGATGCCCTATTCTTTGCTATTGCAACTCCTTTCTTAGCTTCTTTGTTAGCCAACTGGTACTGTTTCCTAGCCTGGTTGGTCTTTTCTATCTCCCACATTTTCCTGCACTCCTTCTTTCTTTTGATGACTTCCTGGATTTCTGCATTCCATCACCACCTTTCCTTATTTCCATATTTGGCTCAGCCACATATCTGTTCTGTAGTCCTCACACATGCTGTTTTGAGGCACTGCCATTCCTCTTTAACTCCACCTATTTCCTCCTCTTCTTTGGGTGCTAGAGCCCTGAGTAATTCCTTGAACTGCTGTATTTTCCCTCCAGTCATCTTCCAGGTCTTCAGCCTGGTCTCTGTTGACATTAGAGCCTTCTTTGACTACTGCTTGCAGCTGAATGTGGCAAACAGTGAAGTTTATGCTGCGGGCTGTCTGTTTCACTTAGTACAGGATCATAAGATCATAGCATAGCATATAGGAAGTTACTAGGCTAATGGCCCTAGGGTCCTTACAAGCTTAGCCAAGTTCTACCCTTATTTCCACAATCAGCACCTAATGCCTGTGTCCAAGAGGGACACAGGTGGAATCCCCAGGGTGAATTTACGGTTACCCATCCAGTCGTCCAGATTGCATTTGAAGAGAGCCAATGAGGTGCTCTATTTGACATGAAGTGGGAGTCTGTTCCAAAGGTTTGGTAACCTCTGGGAGACAAATCTGTCCCTTCAGCAGGTTCTATTAATGTCATATACCAGGTTAGCATCTTTAGAGTGAGTAACCCATGTACTGTATGACTTGTGGATATGCAGCATTTCCAATAAAGCAGGGTCAGAGATTACCTTATATGCAAGGCAGAGATCACCTCTGAGTAGTCTGTATGAAACAGAATAAAGTGAAAGTGATTTCAGATGATCCACATAAGGCAAGATGCAGAAGACCTTGAATGTTCCTTGTGAGGAACCTTTGTGGTTTCTCCAATTGCAGCAGGTGCTTGGAAAGGTACATACCAAAAGGGCGCTGTACTCAATTATTGGCCTGATGAGGGAAGAGTACAGGGAGGTTATAATTTCTTTTTTTTTCTGGATGCAATGCCCTTGCTTGTAAGATGAGCAATATAGGATGCCCATCACGGAGACATGGTGATCAAAGGTAAGATTGCTGTCAACCTGTGTTCCAACACCACTGATTGTATACTTAGGGTGTTGCTATTGATGTGCTAGTTAGCAGGAACATCATTGTTACCAAAAGAGATGATAATACATTTTTTTTACATTTAGTTTAAAGCCATGACTTTGGCACCTATCATTTGTTTGTGCAAGAGCCTCTTGTGGGATGTTGACATTATTTGGAGAATGTATAACCACTCCTAGTTTGCAATCATCAGCAAACTTTGTCAGCCACAGACCTATAGTTTTTGCTTGTACTTCAGAGAAATATATTCCAAATAGTAGAGGTCCCAGAACTGATCTCTTTGGAACACCACTGGTTACAGGTCTGCTTTTGGACGTGGATTCCCTATTTTGACTGTATGTGTTCTATCAGTGGGACAGTTAGTGACTCATCTAATGATATAAGGGTTGATACCGAGCTGGGTGAGTTTGTCAATGATGCCTGAGTGGGGGATTGTGCCCAAAGCCTTGGCTAAGTCTAGACGGGCTGTATACACAGACTTTCTCTCGTCCAGGGCCTTGGTGACTGTCTCGAAGAAGTCTACCAGGTTTAACAGGCATGATCTCCCTTGGACAACTACAAACTAAGTAGGGTCAAGAGTTTGGAAATTACCTATATCTTTGTTGATAGGGTCCATGATGATTTTCCCATGGCCTTGCAGATAAGGATAGTCAGGCTAATAGGTCTATAGTTTTCATGGTTAGTGGAAGCACCACCTCTGTGCAAGGGAATAACGGCGGCCATTTTCCATTCAGTTGCGATGAAGCCAGTGCTTAGACTATGACTGAAAAGAGTACTCAATGGTGTTGCTAATTCTTATTGGAGCCCATGTAGGAAGTAGCCTGGGATATTATCAGGTTCCATAGATGCTGTATTTTTGTCCTTAAACAGGGAGTTTATGACCTGCTCTTAGAGATACAAGTAAGAGGACAGGTGGTAAGGATGTCATGGGGTATGTGTGGTCGGAACAGGG
Organism: Protopterus annectens; assembly: GCF_019279795.1. NCBI lineage: Eukaryota > Metazoa > Chordata > Ceratodontiformes > Protopteridae > Protopterus > Protopterus annectens. The sequence goes on from NC_056734.1 coordinate 320,684,449, forward strand.
GAGTGAAGTTTTCACAGAACCTGCCAGCCAACAAGTTAGCTATGTCCACAGGCTCAGTATATGTGGTATCATTAACTACCAGTCTGGCACAAATCTGGGCCTTTCCTTTTAGTTTACGGATGTAACTAAAGAGCACCTTATGGTTGTCCTTAGTTGAGGAAGTTAATTTGTATTTGTAATCTGAAAAAGTAAGAAGGGATCTAAGGACCCAAGTAGATAGTCAGCTTTCCTTTGATAACCATGTTGCCAAGGTGGTTAGAAAATCCTTCTATGTGATCCATCTGATCACAAAAGGGTTTGCATCAAGATCTAAGGATGTAGTGGTGCCCCTCTACTCTTCCCTCATCCGACCCATTATTGAGTACAATGAACCAATTGGAATGTACCTGGCTAGGCATTTCCAGCAGCTGAAGAGACCACAGAGGTACCTCACTAAGAGGATTACTGGCCTCAAACAGTTGCCCTATGCCGCACGATTGAAAAAACTAAGGCTTTTCTCTGTTGCATACCACCTTCTCAGAGGCAATCTCTGTCTAACATACAGAGCCATGTCCAACCCAGAACTGTTGAACATGCTCCATCTTAGCAAAACAAAATCTACTCGAGCTACATGCTCTAGGGCTATAAATCTCAGCACAGCAATGAATAGAACATGCTGGAGGGATAGATTCCCTTTGCAAAGACTTCCATTGCTATGGAACAAGGTCCCGATCTACATAAGACAGAGCCCCTCACTATCACTCTTCAAGAGGAACCTTGACAAGTGGATGGGTAACAGAAAGTTCACACCAGGGATCATACCAACAACTCTACTAGATAGGGACCAAGGGTACTAGCTGCTGGATCAAGGGCCTAGGGAACTAACCAAAGGGGAGGTGAATACCACACAACGTGGCTGGGCTAATATGAACCTATGAACCTATGTAGCTTGCTTTGGAGGACTTCACATGAAGTCTTATTTGCTTGTTTAAGCTGAGGAGGGAGTGTTTTCAGTTTAGGGCTCACTCCCTCTTACTCTTAGACAGCAACTTCTTCCTCTTATTGTAAAGCATGTTAATGGCAGTTGTCCACCTGGCAGGCTTGCTCTTTCTTGAAGAGCTTGTTTTGGTCCTACCTGGTAGCTGAGTCAATGCAGTTATACTGGTGTTTGTATAAAACATTGGTGTAGAACCAGTTCCATTGGGGGGTGCAGTGTAGCTATTAAAACCATCCCATAAGATGTTATAATCTGCTTTGGAGACGTTTTTTAGTTTAGTTGCTGCTAGGGTGGGTCAGGTGTGATAGTTATTTCGAATGAGACTGATTTGTGGTCACATCTCATTAGGGAAGATCTCACCGTGGGGGTGGTGCAGAGGTCCACCATATTGGTAAGCACCAGATCCAGGATGTTGGCACCCCTTGTGGGGGTGTCAATAAGCTGGTCCAGGGCATTGGAGTTTATGAAGTCAAGAAACCTTTGGGCAAGTGAGTTTAAGAGAATAATTTACCCTGTCGATGGATGGGTAGTTAAAGTCACCAAAACCATGGCGTTTGGATGTATCTTGATAGACTCAAGTTGATCCAACTAGGCAGAATGGGTTTCCAGATTCATGGAGGGGGGCCCTGTATCTGGCACTGACTTGAATAGGTGTCTTGCCAACAGTTAATTGCACCTGAAGTATCTCCAGGGAATCATACTGTTTAACCAATCTGGAGATGTATTTATCTTTAATGAATATTGATACACTGACCTCTTTAGTTTACATGCCTTCAGTTTGTGGTCTGAATGTGTGGAAGGAGGTGTAACCCGGTATAGCTGGGATGCTCTCCACAGCCTTGTACCAAGTCTCTGTGACTGCACAAATGTCTTCGTCTTTCAAGGTGAGGACTGCTTCCAGTGAGTGCAGTTTCATGTCAAGAACCCTAGCGTTTAGCAACTTTGAGGTTGTTTTAGATGGAGTTTTTATGTCAGGAATTTTGTCCTTGACACACTGCCATAAAAGGCACTATGGGGATGGCAAGAGTCTTAACTGGTAGTTGAAATCCCAGGGGTGACAGATGAAGACCATGACTGGGAAAGCATCATGGTCTGCTGATCATGCCATCCCAGGCTGACAGATACTGGATCCCCTTAGAATGACACCAGAAACTAAGCCAATTATTGAAGTCAATCATTTTCTATTTGTAGTGGGGCATCATCCTAGGTGAAAGCAAAATGTTGCTTAAGGCTAGGGACATAACTGCCTGAAACACATAATCCAAGAGCTCAATCATGTCTTTCTTCATATAGCCCAGACAGGTACATCTCAGGTTGTTCACCCCAACATGGACTATGACAGAGCCATAGCAGTACCTGTTGTTGAGAGACTTGAGTGCATGTGTGGTATGGTGGATCCTGGCACCTGACCATGACTTTCTCCATATCCAGCCTGGTGAAAGGGACAGCTGTGTGTCTCACAATGGAGTCTCCTATGACTAATATGTTTGGTTTTGCATTTTGCCTTAAGGACTTGACAGGTAAGACACTGGCACATGAGCTATTATGTGCATTGTGTTCTGTAGTGGAAGTATTATGTTTAGCATGCTTTTGTTTGTGTTTGGGGGGTCTCTGGTGTTTAGGTATGTTTCTAGTGAGGACCTCTGTATATGTAGGTATTTGTGATATGTGTTTGAGTGGAGTAGGAGGTGAGGTGTACACACTGACAACCTGCTCATTGTCATATGTACAGACTAGTGTGTGAAAGAGCATGGATTAAGGTTCTTAATATAGTGGCATCTCTCACATGGTGAGCTTGCACAGACTAGGATTAGAGGGTTGTCTGTGAACATGAGGCAGTTGCTACACTGCCTCAGGATGCCCATGTCGACCAAGCTGGCTGGAGAAATTGTGGGAAATTATCCATCCATAGTGTTAGGTAAATGTATTTGGTCAGGAAAAGAGATCACACTTAGGAATAGCTAGTGGGTGAGAGGTGTATTGGTTTCTCTGAGGCTAGGCTTAGTGTTCCACTTGACAGTAGAGCAGGGCTCAAAAAAATCTCTGGAAGACCAAAGTAAAGTGCTAAGGGAAAATTTAACAAGCAAAACTAACAAGCAAAACATTTGCGTCTATAACCACCAAAGGTAACCACCACTACACAGCAGTGCACAATGGTTCACTAAACACAAACAAGCACCAACCTCAGGCTTAAATAAAAGAAGAAATAACCCTTTTAACTCAAACTAGCCAATAAGGATGCTCTCTCTGAACACTAGTCAAATTACACTTGATTAGAGTTGACCCAGATAGCAATCTCCTCCCATAAAGGTGCAGAAGGGCCTTCACCAACAAGGATAGCTTGAGTTTGATGCTAAGAAGTTACAAAACAGACCCAGAAACAGCAAACCTTCAACTGGGTTATGCTACAGCTGAACTAGCACAGTATACAGTAAAATGTGGCAAAAACAGTTCAGACAATTCAAACAGACATTAGCCTGGAAATACAAATTTAAAGTGCAATATAAGAGCAAAAACAGGTACTTATAGTTAGTTGGAAGCAACGGATGCCTCAGATCTTTCAGTATCTCAGTGAAGAGCTGGTTTTAATGCTCTAGTGATAGGTATGACTTTGCAATCATTGATTCTACCCCAGTGCCTTTTCTTTACTAGGAGCTGCATGTTGGCCCCTCTTTTATGTGATCCTGTGACTGTATCTCTTTCTGAACCATGTGTTCGCTATTATCAAGCCATTTGCCAGACAGAAGTCTAGAATGGACTCTCCTTTATTCCTGTTGCTCCACCCATGTGGACACAGGCAATCCTCATATCCTGTTCTGACGGTCCCGATATGTGCATTCAGGTCACCCGTTATCAGCACCAATCTGTCCTGCTTTTGAATACATTTAATGGTTTGAACATTGATTTGTCATGAAACTTTTTTTATAGGATAATGTCTCACAACCCTGCTGTGGGGCATAGACTGAGATTACAGATATTGCCCTATCATTACACTGGGGTCTGACTGCCATGAGTCTATCATTAATTCTGAGGATATCCCTCACTGCCTTCTGAAACCTGTGTCTCACCATAATTCCCACACCATTTCTACCCTGTCCCCCTCATGAGTAGTAGACTCTGGATCTCAAGCCAAGTGGCTTTGCTGCACTGCCCTTACATCTTGTCTCTTGGATACGTAGGATGTCCAGCCTCTTCTGTATCATCATGTCATCAATTTACAATCTGCATCCTGTCAGTTAACCTACATTAAGTATAGCAATTCTCAGTTCATGTTTGGCAGGTTGACTGGTTTTATGTCCAGCTTTCGTTCAACAGACCTATCCTACATAAACCAGGCTGCGCAACTAGATACCGGCTAGCCAGTAGCTTATTGACCTAGGGCTGCTGGGCTATATGGCAGGCACACACTAACCAACTGAGGGACATGCACCGCTCCCACCATTAGCATAGGTCACTGCCGTAGGTCAGACTAGGTAGGGTCCTCAACCCACTAATCATCGGTAACTACCCATGCTTATTTGGTGACATTCATCAAAATGACCGAATCAGCTAGAAACATATTTTACACCAAGTGGTTAGTTCTACCACAATGTGCAGTCTGTAATACATGTTCTCCTACAATAGGGACTGCACAGTGAATATGTGCATTATGTGACTCTCACACAAGATGAAATAACAATGGGAGGATGTCTGTGTGAGATGAGCATCCTTACATGAATAATGTAGAGGACATCTATCAGGGATGTTACATATAATTGGGGTAGGGTGCATATTGTGAAGCTGAGAAAACTGATTTGCCTGAATATGACTGTAATCTCAGCAGAGGTCTCCAGCAAGTGAGACACAGGAATAGATTCATGGCCAATATTAAAATAAGCAAGCACAGTTATGGACAATATCAGAATAATACCACCAGTAATCCCATGCCTCTGACATAAGATATATCATTTGGAGTGATCAGAAATGATTCTGCACAAACACACTTGTTCAACTAATATGATACATCCACAACGTATGAGGGTAATCACTCACACTGTCCTGGCGCCGTAACATATACTGGAGGTAACATCTACTTCTATACTTGTATGTGACATTATAATCAATATATATGGCACAATCTACCCTGTCACAAATGTTACCCATGCCATTAATGCTGTTAAACACTTATGTATGTACAGTGCACATCACCAGAACAGGTAGCACACATGCATCTGGTGTAACAACTTGATGGGGTTCCACACCATCAGACAGTAATGTTTATTCCACAAAAAGAATACCAATGTATGGCCAGTAAGATGTGTGACAGCTCTCTGTGACAAAGGTGGTACACTTGATTTACACATCACTAGAAGATGTGTAGGGAAGTACATGAAGAAGAGTGTGTTGCATTTAATTATTAGTGAGATGAAGGCTGGGGACTATGGAGGTATTATAGCCTCTGATTTGGATGTTTGTCACATACTCAGTAGTTGTGTTACATACAAGGGAGTAGTCAGCACTTTGACCACATGCTAGTGGACATTCCACTACCTCAGGACACAGGTCACATACCTATCAGCCTAATTATAGGGTGTGATGTCTACATTATACTTTGGTTGTGAGCTTATTTTCATGAAATAACAAATGCTCCCATGTTTTCTTGTCATTGCAGGTGTTGGAATGGCTGTGGCAGCAATCTCTGTTGTGTGTTGATACTGTCTGTATTATACTAATATCATCATTGGAGTCAATGATTGCCCACAATCTGTAGTCCTTCAGGCAGCTGTTTGGACACAGGATGTGTATGTCATCTGTGATGTCCATCACTTAAATAATGGACAGAAAAGAGCCTAGCAGACAGCACTAATGTACGGACCTGATTACTAGACCTGAGATATAGGACACTTCACACGTCAACATCTTTAGATGCCATGTATGTGATACACTGGTCTACCCATTTGGTGATATTGGTGTATATGGCCACATCTGACAGTGTTGACTGAATACCTCAGTGTGGATTTGTGTCAAGTGCCTTGGACTTGAGTTGTGGTGCTTGCCTTAAATACAGAGGTCTGTAGTCTGTGTACTTAAGTTCAAAAGGCTGATAGTGTTGTCATCATGCATGTCCTCAATGACCTCTTTGGAGACATCTAACAGATGTAACGGACATGATGTAGTATTAACAACTCACACAGGTCTGTTGCACACAGCTGGGATATCACTAATGTCCATTTAGAAAAGGTCCATGATGACATTTTGGTCTACCTCACAGATGAGGAGAGTCAGGATGTGTCTATACATGCATGCATCTGATGCTGTGCCCCCCAACTCACACAGATGCATGTTAAAAACACCCTTCTACAGCAACATTGTCTGGTTGAAGTGTGTATTCAACCATGTCAGGAAGGAGTATGTGATGAATTACTTGATAGGTGATCTGTGATGTTGTCACAGCCCATTGATTCTGTGTAATAGGCCTGGATGAAGGTAAGACAGTGCATACTGGCTTGTCTTTAACTGGCCTAGGGTTTGAGCACAATCCGCCACACAGGGATCATTGAGAAACTCTCCCAGCTGGAGATTAAACCTCATGTCACTAGATGGGTAACCAATTGGCTAACTGACGAACACATACTGCGAAAGTTAGTGAATCAACCTGTACTAGTAAAGCTGTCACCATTGGTGTACCCCTGGTATCTCTGCTTGGCCTTTTACTGCTTGGAATATACTTATCAACAGTTCAGACTAAAGTATACAGCCTTTGGATTGCAGCATTTTCTGATTATTGCATATTGGGTGCAATCAGTGAGTCCACATATGATGATAATATGATACAGCAGGGGCTAACACAGACATATGATTGGTGGCAAAGCCTCATGGTCTAAAATAAATGCAAGAATGTGTCTATTTTGGCCTTCTGCAAAGTGGAATTCCCTGCTAATTATAGCTATTCTGAAATCTAGTGATGTAAGCACTGGGAATACATGTATGTTTCACTCTGAACCTTGACCACCAAATGTCCACACTGGTACTGAAAGCCTATGTTTATCACATCATAAGTCACGCCATTGTATTCAGATCTCAGGATTATATTACAGCACTGTACTTGAATCCTATAAGAACACTAATATAGATTATGATCCTCTCTTTTGCATGTACTTCACCAGAGACATGCAGCAGCTGGAGAGACCACATGGGTTACATGGGGGAAAACACAGTGCATACAAACCATGCCATGATGTATGTGAATAGACTGAAATCCATGTTACTGTAATCTGTATTGTATAGGATGAAGTGATTACTGCCTGACCTCCAAGCCAGTCTCTGACCCTGCCCTAATGGCAATAGTGCAGATCCACAAATCAGATATAGCTGATGACATCAGCAGTGTCTGTTGAGAAGAATATGGCAATAACAGTGCCCCACATGCTGGTATAGAAGGCTTCATTGACAAAGGGGCCAATGAGGCATGTTTTGCTTAAAGGTTCAGTCTGTGACTGTGGCACCAGTCATTTGTCTGTGTCAGCCACTTGTGTGATATGTTAACATAGTTGGAGGACACTACATGGCAGCATCCATTTAACAGTCATCACAGTCTTGTGCATACTTGGTAAGCCACAGGACATCTACCTTCACCTGGACTTCAAAGAAATAGATTCCAGACAGTTGAGGGCCCAGCACAGATACTTGTGGTATTACACTGGTAAGTGATCTAGTGATGGAGGTACAGTCCCCAACTTTGACAGTGTATGTTCTATCAGTGAAACAGTTGGCTATCCATCTAGTAATGTATGGGTTAATCAACAGCTTTGAGATTTTCTCTATGATACTTGAATGGGGATAATGTCAAAGGCCTTGGATAATAACATAGGTGGTATGTCCTGTTATCCCTCATCCAGGTCTTTGGGATTAGTAGCAAAGAAGTCCGCTAAGCTTAATACATAAGATATACCCTTGACAAAAACAAAATGGGTTGGGTCAAGTATGTTGAAGGTCAGCTATGTTCCTGTGGATAAGGTCCATACTGATTCCTTCCCTAGCCTTGCAGATAAAGTGTTTTAGGCTTATGGAGCAATAGTTATAGTTCTGCATTTTAACAGATTAATGTGCATTGCATATCACACAACATTTGATATTCATTTCTGTCATGTAGGTGATATATGTGTGAATAAAGTACTGATACACCAGTTTTGCAGTGCTTGGGGGGAGACAACACATGGCTATATTGTAAATATGTGACATATTGTTAGATAGGGTCTTCAGTTTGCTATGTTTTCATATGTAATTTCATGTCACAGACAGGAAACGGACAGTAAACAGCAGTAATACCTAATACTATTTAGTTTTCCATAGCACGGTGAAGAGTGGGTTTGCTCAATGATTGGCAATGTGTTTGCGCATGTTGAGATACACATTTCCAATACTTTCCATATTTGCGATTAGTTAAGCAGTGTGCAAACACAAGCTGCATTGCTAATGTCTAAGAGTTAGTATTGGGTCTATGAAACACATCTGCTGCTTAGTTGATTCTGTGGCAGCAGGTGTAAATGCATTGACACATTTCATTTTTAGCCCAGATGATACTGGGCTTGAATCCAAGTGTACTTTTAAATACTTTTAAGTAAACAGTAATAATGCAATGACATTAATTCTTTATAGTACACATGGTGCTGTATGCTGGCATATGTGGGGGGGGGGGGGGTAAGCGATATTGTGCAGTGATAGCCACAGCATTGTACCTTCACTTGGCATTGCTGCACAATGCGAAACTCCACACAAACCTAGAGGATAAAAAGTGAAGAGATCCATTGCTTTTTCTGCTACCTATTTGTGTTGTGTGTGATTCTATTTTTTGATCAGATTTTAGGTGTTATAATGGGGTAGATTGGAAAGTGGTGAAATGCGGAACAAGCAAAGGGAATAATAAAGGGAAAGCAATACAGTAATGTCCAGGAGGGAAGAAGGAAAGAACTATAACTATCTATTTCTTCAACACTGAAAATTGATCATATCTGTAGAATACTAGCTGAATTTGGACTGTCACCTCCATAGAGAGGGACTACAACAATGTAATGATGTTGAATAGACAACTGGAATAAATCAAGTGTGTCAAAAAAACCCATTTGCAAAATGGAGAGCTATTTATGGGACATTTTTTATGGGACAGGTTCACATTTTATTTTATCTGTAAGAGAGGACTGCTGGGCAAGGGATGTAGGTATGTGTAGGTCAGGTAGATTGCATAGGTGAGGAAGCAAATGCAAACAAACAAGACAAGAGACAGGGATGGTGAGGGACACAAAAGATTGGGGGGACACTATGATTGGAGTGAGGGAGGGGACAACCCAGACTCATGCAGTCATGCTTGGTAACAGTGAGAATTGAGTTCTCACCCTCTGGACTATCATCATTGTCCCCTTGCTCCGCTGGTGGCTGAAGTGCTTCATGTCTTCTCCTCCTATTGATCATGATGGAGAGCAGCCACTCCATCCAGCATAGGTATACACCAATGGTGTGGTGCATGACCCTACACACCATCCCTGGCATCTCCCGATAGGTGATTAAATTACCCCTCCACTACTGCTCTCATAGGGTGCCACTGCACCAGCTTCCAGGGCAGTAATACATGAGGGTATAGGTAGTGCAGGAGCAGCAAAAGCAGTGTTTACATGTTAACTCCCAGACATGCTGGGCATTGGTACTACAGCTGCTGGAGTGGGGAGCAGCTTTATCCACTGGGGCTGCCCTACCTCACTGTGTTTTGCAGCATGTAGAAATGTGGTACACATGGATGACATGGAGACTTTCTGATGACACACAATAGAAAACAAAAAAGAGTAATAAAGGTTGGGTTGAGAGAAAAAATGGATACAATGAGTACCATCAAATGCGACATACAATGCATTAAATTATACAACTCTTTTATCTGAAGTATTGCATTTAAGTATTACATCCTAAAAGATACACACTATACTACAGAATGCTGCATGTAATCCTTGAAATGTGCATATATTACACATATGCACATGCCAGTTATATAGATTACCATTTATAGCAGAGCATTTGTGTCACTGGTATAACTTTTTTTTAAATTTGATATAAATAGTATTAAAGAAATAACAGTATTGTATACTCATGAATTGTGGTATTTTAACCCATGACCTCTGACTACAATCTAGCATTGGACTCCTACAATTGGTTTGTGCTACAGAGTAATGCATGCATACTTGCTTTTACAGTTGGGATATGCATGCTCAATTTGATACAACTCTATAAAAAAACAAATAAGTTATCTTTAACTTTTAAAGCTACAATAACACTTCTCTTCTGCTGCATACATGCCACTTGCTTCACGCAATCTCTCCAATCGAGTAACATGAGCCTGTCAATTGAACTCTTGCTTGGTGGGAGCTGAGAAAGAACAGAAAAGAATTATGCATACCAGTCTTGCCTATATTTAGCTTTCTAAATCTTACAAGTCCTCTTTTATTGTCATACTTACACAGCTGTGAGATGTCCGCAGTCTCAAACTCATTCAACCTGTGGTTGAGAGTATCCCTTTTTCACCTGTGGAAGGTCATTAAAATGATGTCCACACTACTCTACAGTGCATGGGATACCAGTGACACCAGTTACAGCCTGGACCACACTATTCCATGTCTCAGACTTGTAGTGGGAGCCATAATAGTCCCCCTGCCAAAGCTATTGGTGTGACTCTTTACCAGGAGTCCAATAAATATCCTGCACTCCTGGATACCTGACCTCTGTGCCCTAAACTTGGCACTTTCCTCTCTAATGCCAGCCATATCTACCAGCTCTACTAGAGCAAAGGAAAGTGATGCCTTCTTGCCAGTTCCAGTTATAGCGTTTACTTGTAGTCTGCAAACCCGAGCAACGATGCCAACTGTGTTTGCATTATGTTAAGTGTAGAGCAGTGCAAAGCAGGGAGGAATTAAATAGCTGAAATTGTAAGGTTAATCTGACAATGGGCCTTAGTTTGAGGAGTGTCTACTGCTGTAGCCTGGAAATATGTATTGGAAATTGGAAGGTAACTTTTAGGTGAATTACATTTGCAGACATGCACCGGGGGCATACAGGTAATGACAAGACACATTTGTTTTTTCGCCTTTATACACTTAGGAAAATTGATTTTTACACTGTGGGATTCAAACCTAGGCATAAGGAACAATAATTTTATTCCACAGCACTGATTTTCCATCTTTGCCACAGAAGAAGTGCTGTTCAGACAATAGCCTGGAATCATACATAAATACACATGACAGTTTGAGCTGTTACACATGTATGTGTTTGTCCTGACAAGGTTATTGGATATAGATCCAGTTGTGTATAATTCTTGTGTAATTGCCAAGCCCATGCAAGTCCAGATAGCAGAATTCTACTTACAGAAATATAGCAGCCAGTATACCATTGGTCATACATCTGAAAACACAATAATGGTGCCTCATTCCTCATACATATAATTCTTATCAGCTCCCCTATCTAAAGTATTATAAGTGAGAGTGAATATAATGGAAAGTGGAAAAACAGTAAAAGTGTATGGAATTGCCTGTATTAGAACCCAAGACCATGTGTATAGCAGTCCTATACTTACACCTATTGACACAAGAATGTTGAAATAACACTTGTCTGTTTTTCAGTTCATTGCTATAAACTGCACTGTCACAACATTAAAATAGGTTGCACACCCTGTCCTAGAACCCAGTACTGTCAGTACACCAATCCTACACTTATACCTGGACTAGTTACATGACATGTAATGTCCTAATCATTCTTAAGGTCTCTGTGTTAACCACCATGCAACGCCACTTAGCGTGTTTGTGCAGTGCCCATCATAATTAAGTGGATGTATCTGGTTTCAATTATTGGCTGTCTGAGTCCTGTCTGCAGGTGTTCAAGGCTGCAGCTGCTGGGGTACACTGTTAACTGCAGTGCAATACTGCTATGTGCAGATGAGCAAAGGAACATGGAAATTGCAACAATGTATTGTTTTTGACCTTTGTCCTTGTACAGATGCCCTGTTTGCAGATGATCTGCAGTTGTTCTCTCTGCTTCCTGGGTGGGCCACTGGTCTAGTTTGTGCACTGCTGCACTTATTGCAAGACAGATAAGCACCGTCAAAGTTGATATTCATTTTCTCAGTTTCCCTAGTTTGCAATAAGTGGCACATCATGCAAATACTGCTCCCCTAAAAAAAAGGGAAAAACCCAGTAGGGGTGCCTTATCTCGCATTACCACACAAACACCTTTGCAGCAAGGAACTGAAATAATTTTGCATACAGCTAACTGTAACATTATCTACGCTAGTATGAAACTGTACAAATGTTATTTGTACATTTATTATTTTGTATGTAGTGCACTAAGCGATCACACAACCAGTTGTGAGCATTGTTTGCAAATATGCCGCTCTGTCTTACCTCTGTGATTATTGCTCATTCTTCTTTTATCTGACCAATTATCTGAGATATGCAGTCTGTAAGCCATTCCACATCATTGTCCTTAAATGTGTGAGGATATTAAATGGCAATAATATAATATGCAGTTGCCAACAAATGAAGGGGAGGTTGAATGTTACTGAACAGAACCTGTGAATTGTGTGCTGCTTACTTACATTTACAACCCTGGAAAAATTGCATCTAACACTTTGTAGGTCTAACCTGACATACCCACTGGATGTAGGGCAGTCTGTATTGCTGGTGTGTTTTCCTTCTCTCTACCAGTAACCATTCACAGTTCCAATACATTAAAAACGTACACTGAGGCAGTACCTGCACTATGTTTTCAACTGCTACATGGAGCCAAGTGTTTGGGATTCAGTAATTCTTATGAGTTCACACTTCATTTGCATCTTCACTGTGCTGACAGCCCTGAAACTACACCATAAAAATGCTACCACATAGCTAGGGAAGCTGATGGTGAAGAGACCTGTTATGTGGAGAACACAGAAAAGAGGCTATTACTTTGGGATATATATGCACAGAGGGTTACTAAATTTGAGAAGGTATGCTTGCATTTTGTTTTGTCAGCTATATGCTGCAATGTAATTATGAAAATCTGTTTACTTTTACATATATATATATATATATGTATATATATATATATGTGTGTGTGTGTATATATATATATATATATATATATATATATATATATATATATATATATGTATATAAAATTACCAAAGGCTTTTACATATTTATCCATATGTATTAATTAGAAGTGTAGTGATGGCATGGGCATGTTTATCAGGGCATTTCACAGGTATACGTAACTGGCAATACCTTAACATTGAATGTTCTGTGTAAAATTTGATAGCACTTTTAGCATTTCAAAAATGGTTTGTTACCAAAATGTGTTATTTGTCTGTTCTTTTGGGGGTGGGGGAGCAAAGCTGGATTTATGTTATGTCGCAAACAAGGATATGTTGTTATTGTTACTCTCTTTTTCTTGCATCCAGCCTGCTGTCCCCATTTCAAATCTCTAGACTGTTTTATGTTTCTTCAGTGGGTAATACTGAAATGCTATCTTTTCTATTTTTTCTGGGAAGTTATTTTGTAGTTATATGATACTTATGTGTATTATCCTACTTTTGTCTTTTAGAACACCTAGGACTATGGCACCCAGGAATCTCAGTCCTCAAAAAACACCCTTCATTGACACTGAGAATCAAGTAATTGTTGAGGCTTTTAGGTGATCTGGTACCTTCCTGCTTGAGAGAGGACATGAAGCTATGTCTGACAGAATGCAAATTTTACAGTAGATAGTTGCCAACACTAACGAAGTGGGTGCCCACAACAGGACATATGACAAGGGGCTCCACAGGGCCAATGACATGATCTTTTCTGCACATAGGAAAGCAGCTACAGTGGCCTGTGATTGGATGAGTAATGGTGGGGGGCCTGCTACAGAGCCACCACTAACAGCAAATGAAGAGTTACACTACACTGTCATGGATCCAGACAGCTACCAGGAAACTGTATAACAGCATGTTCTTGACATTGGTGTTACTGTTTCACAGACAGAAGCATGCCCCAGGAGGAGCTTCCAAATAGGTTTTTGTATCTCAATTGTTAAATACTGTTGTATAGTAAAATACTTTAAATTAATAGATTAGTTCTGTTTCAACAACATTTTTTTGGGGGGTGATTGAAGATTGCTACAGTTAACAACACATTCTGATTGATTACACGTGGGCTTACGTTGGACTTGTCATCCAAGTTCTTGTTGAAAGTATAGATAATGGACATACAAAGTAGAAAAAGTATTACCTCCTGTGTTACTGTTAATTGTGATGTTGTCCTTTTCTTTTGCTTAACCTCTTCCAGGACCATCCGGCATACAAAGCATACCATCATCGGCACATGGTAAGCCAAACATTTTTATGTCAGTACTGATGAGCAAGTCAAAGAAATACTTTTAGTGCATGATGGTGATATCAAGACTGTTGTATGTATTGCTATACTGTCTAATAGTGGCACCACTGTTATTTTGTTAGCATATATTGGACTATAGTAGTGTAGGCATTAATTGTTCCTATGTTTCTTGCTTATTACCACAGGTGATCCTGACAGTGGAAGTATGGGACTTCTACCACCTGATGTCAGAGTAAAAGCAAACTCTGATGATGATAGTGGCCAAACAGAGGCACAGACAGGGGGGTGCAGCAGTTGAATCTGACACTGAGGTTGACATACAGCCATCCACTGAAATTCCATCGACACAGTCAGTAGGCTTACACCTGCTCATTCCAGTGAGCTCTTAGATACTGGAGAGATAGAAGGCGAGACAATCAATCAGACAAGTGTGGTTACTGCAGCTTCAGTGCCTGTTGACTCTGGCCATAGCCAAAGTATGGGTGAGGTGCCAGGCATGAGAGTTGTTAGGGGTGCTCCGAGCTGGTCTGCTGTCTTTTTTCCACCTGATCCAGGTGTCTCTTCCCTTGTCACTCAATGTATGTTTAGACCATTCATGTAGGCACAAGCATACTCCCATAGGTGTGCCAGAGAAATTCATAGGGTTGTAGATCTAGTACAGGCTGACATGTGTAACTGCCTCCACTGTGTTGCTGATTCAATGGATCAGATATATGATACACTGGAATGAGCAGTGTCTGTGATAGAATGTCTGATGGGAGGGGGACGGCATTCTCGTGGGCATAGGTCATGCACGTTATTTGACCTTAGTCAACGTGGCCGTGCCATATCATGCTCCCATATTGGTAGTACTTTCACTGCTCCACCAATGGTTGTGTTGCCCACACCCAGATGTGGCAGGCCATGGGGTCATGGTCCTGGGCATCCTTGTGAGGGAAGCTCATCCAGCAGACATCAGTCACATTCAGGTAAAAGCAGTGCATCTAACAGTGGGTGTGGACATGCCAGTGCAACTCATGGTGGTGGACAACAATAATGAACTGCTACCTCTACCGTACATGGCTCAAACCTGTCCGATATACCAGGATGTAGAGCGAGCACATAGCTTGCCCGTGTTCATGCAGACATTCATGCATCAATTTCACCAGGAGGACCAATACAAACACACACACAACAGTTACATGCTTCAGCCATGCAGCTTAAAACTTATTTTGTCTCACTGTTGCTTTATCCAAATGTCTGCCTGCTTCTCTTTCTTACTCACACACACTTGCCAACCTTTTGTGTCAGCTCCCTCCCCAACACCCTGTGCAAGTTATGATAACTGTGCCATATCCCTGTTTTGTGTCTTTCTCAAGGTGCAATAGCTGACTTAGTGCTTAGTATATCTGCATTTGTGACGTTAAATTGGTAATTGCTCCTTTGAATTATATTGGTCTTAGAAAGTTAGACAGTTGATAGCATCAAAATTTTTCCATCTTTATTGTTTATGATCTTGTGAGGGTTCTGAAGTCTGAAACTGCAATGTGTATCTCTACTTTCTAATATCTTGCTTTAATGATTTTCTAGTACAAACATATGGTGCTAAACTTCAGCTGCCCAAACACATGTTCTATGATAATTCTGCTTTGAGTGTGTGCCTCATTATGGCATTTTTCAGCAGGTGTTGGTGCATTTCTATTAATGTGTGTATGTATCTTTAAGAAGCTATCTCAGGGCTTGCACAAGTGTATTAATACTGAGCATGTGTGAGCCTGACTGACATTTTATAGTAAGCTGTTGAGATGTAAGTGTGTCTGTCCGTAAGGTCTGTCTGTTAATCAGTTTGTTTATATTTTATGATGCTGCTATCCATGCTGATGTGTTTCTAAGTAATAAAGCTTCTAAATGAACTACCGCACCTGTTCATCATCTATGTTAGAGAGGGACAAGTGACATGGTATTGGAAGAATATATAGAAATGGATCATGCCTACTTCATGTATAATTTGAAAAACAGGTCAGAAACGAATTTCAGATATTAAAACTTGCTCAAATAATTTATTATTCGCAAAATATGAAATGAAGCATACAGAACGCTCTAAAAGATATTTAAATAAACCGATATGTTCGATAATTGATGAAAATATTCAAATTTCTACAGAAAATGTTTGAAATAAAGTTCAAATTGCATAAAGTGAATAAAATAAAAGGGAATGACCGCATATTTTGCTAAGCATGTCTTTTTCATATTAATTAAAGATAGCAGAGTTATCAGAAGTGTATGACGTGTTCACATGTTTGTGCAGTATTACAGTAAAGTGACATCACAAGATACAGCCATTACAGAGCATATTTCGCAAAGTAAAGCATTTCAAGTGTTTATTGTGCATTTGAATGTTATTACAGGCAGACATAACAAGCCTGTTCATACATAATTACAAGGGTCATATTTTTCATTGAGTTTCTGCATACTTTCTTGGCATGGCAGACAGATTTCAAAACCCCAATGCAACTGTGTTTTACAAGCATATTGCATTGAACTGGAGAGTGTTTGAGCAAGAGTACAACATTTTCATACAGGCTGCATTTTCTGATAAAGATGACCATACAAAGACATTTATTCTGCTTAATTTACCTAGGTCAGAAGCAACTGAAAGGGAGCATTCATTTATGTTTGAACATGCTATCTTTGCAAGAGGGAGTGGGAAAACCATCATATTGATGTACCGGCTGAGTCAAGGGAGGGCCCTGAGTGCATAAAGCATACATTTAGAGAAATATGTAACCCCAAGACAAACATTACAATGGAAAGGCACTTAATTTACACAAGGGATCAAAAGACTGGTGAAACATTTGCAGTTTATATAACAGACTTGAGAAACAAGCCTAAAATATGCAGATTTGGTGATTTAAGGAATGAGTTGATAAAAGACAGACTTGTGTGTGTGGTATTAAAGATGATGCTGTGAGAACAGTTTTGCTTTGTGACAGTGATTTATCTTTGAATAAAGCCATTGAGATTTGTCAGATATACAAGCTCACAGAAAAGCACACAAATGTGCTTACAAATGAGAAATGCATGCTGCCAGTAACTTCTAGAGGTCAAGTTGATAGTATGCAGCTTGCGGTTAAAAGAAACAGGCCCAAGCACATGGCTGTAACTGTAGCCCTTGCAGCACCAATTGGTAATCCCCAGAGCTTTCCAGCAAGTTTCAGAGTTTGTACAGTCTCAGTAAACACAAAGCATGGGCCCCAACTTAGTTTCATTGCCAACTGTCATAATTGTGTTGGGAATCATGAATCTAAAAAGGAAAAATGTTTAGCTTTTGGTCAGCAATGCCACAAATGCAATAAGTGGAATCATTTCAAAAGGTTTTGTAAATCAAAGGGCACACATTCTTTTATTAAAAGGGAACATTCAAAGAAATGAGTTGATCATTTAGAAAGCTGCAACCCTACTTTTAATGCTGATGGTGTGTCAGTGCTTCATGAAACAGTCAATCCAGTAGATTAAAGGGCAACGTTTGAAGTATTTTGTACTGTTTGAATAAATGGAAAACTCACAGAGCTCAAAGATGGCACAGGTTCCAAGTGAAATGTTATGTCTGAAGAAACATTTGCTAGAGTATGTGCTGGTGAAAGGCTTGATATGGCAAAGTGTGCAAAGGTTGTTGCTTATGGTGGTGAAGAAATTCAACCTAAAGACTCAGTAGTGCTTTCATGTTACTCTGCTGGGAGAAGTTATGACTTGTTATTTTGTGTGGTCAAGAGGCACACCCAGTCATTATTAGGGCTCAGATACAGTTTGAAAATTGGACTGCTTTCATTTAATAAGAAATTCCATCATGTTAGCTTGAAAGACCACTACTCTATCTTTGCCCATCATATTTTCTCTACCTATGCTGATCTTTTTGAAGGCAAACTAGGCAAGCTTCCAGCTGTGTACTCCATGAAGTTAGACTCAGATGTCAGTCCAGTTATCAGGCCTGCTCAGAAAGTTCCTATAGCCATGCAGAACAGAGTCAAAGCCAAGCTAGATAAAATGGTGCAGCAAGGTGTGATTTGTCCAGTAGATGAACCAACTGAGTGGGTATCTTCCATGGTGGTAGCTCTTAAGAAAAGCTCAGATGACATCAGAATATGTATTGATCCATGAGATTTCAACAAAGCACTAAAAAGACCTCATAGTCTAATGCAGACAATTAAAGAAGTCACTGCTCTTATGCTAAATGCCACTGTTTTTTCTGTCTTAGAATCAAAGAGTTCAATTTGGCAAATTGTGCTTGACAAGAAATCCTCATTGCCAACTACGTTCAGTAGTCTGTTTGGAAGGTGCAGATTTTTGAGAATGTCATTTGGGATAAATTCTGTAAGTGAAGTCTTTCAACATGCAATGGAGCAATTTTTTTCTGGGTATCCTTGTGCTATTTTAGTAGATGACATACTAGTAGGAGGTAATAGTATAGCTGAGCATGACAGAAACCTCAGAAAAGTTCTGGAAAGAGCACATCAAATGAATCTTAAGCTCAATCCACAGAAAAGCAAATTCCAGCTATGTGAAGTTACTTATGTTGGTCATTTATTTACCAATTCAGGCCTACAACCAGACCCTTCCAAGCAAACAGCTATTCTCGAGATGCCAGCTCCAGACCATGTTAAAGTCCAGCAATGTTTTTTGGCATGGCTAACTACCTAGGCAAGTACATTCCAAACTTGAGTCATATATCAGCACAGCTGAGAGAGCTGACACATAAAGATGCATCCTGGGCTTGGACAGAACAGCATAAAGAGCGTTTGATGTCCTGAAACAGAAAATTGCCAGTCCACCAGCTCTCAGATACTATGATGTTAACAAGCTAGTTACTCTTTCCTGTGATGCTTTAAAATTTGGTTTAGGCGCAGTCATTCTACAAGAGGGTCAACCTGTTACCCAAGCTGAAATGTTGTATGTTCAGATCGAGAAAGAGCTTTTGGCAATTGTGTTTGCATATTCAAAGTTCCATGATTATGTTTATGGTAGATCAATCCAGATAAAAACAGACTACCAACCTCTAGTCACTATTTTGAGAAGGCCTATACATACAGCTCCAGCCAGATTGCAACATATGATGTTGAGATTGCAAAAGTATAATTTCACTCTTGTCTACAAAGCAATCTTCTTTATCTTGCTGATACATTGTCCAGATCATCCAGAAACAGCACCGAACTGCAGGAGAATGAGAACCTTAATTGTGAAGTCATGGAAGTGAGAAATTATTCTTCCACACATCTTCATGAACTGAGAGATCATACAGCCACAGATCCAGATTTACAGAGGTTCAATCACTTTATTCATCAAGGATGGCCATCTAAGCAATCTAGTTTACCTCAAGAAGTGCTACCTTATTTTCCATACAGAGATGAGATTTTGTCTGACAATGGTATCATTATGAAAGGTCCAAAAGGAATTGTTCCAAAGTCCTTGCAGCAAGAATACATTACGAGAATGTTGGTCACCCAGGAGCAGACTCTACCAAAAGAAGGGCAAGAGGTCTAGTACTGGCTTTCTATGTCACTAGATATTGAGATAGTGCTATCATCTTGTTCTGTGGGTAATAGTACTAAGTCACATCAACAGAAAGAACCACTTCAACTAAACCAGATTCCTGAACTACATTGGCCAACAATAGCCACTGATATTTTCGAATGGAATGGTCAACATTACTTGGTTTAAGGAGACTCTTATTCAAATTGGTTCGAGATTGACCAACTTCCTAATCTAGCATTCAGAGCTGTCATCACTAATATGAAGCGTCATTTTGCAGTCCATGGTAGTCCGCACAAAGTTATTTCTGACAATAGCACACAGTTTACAAGCCAACCATTCAAAAGATTTGTCGAACAGTGGGACTTTACTCATGCCACAAGTAGCCCAGAGTATCTGCAGTCGAATGGTTTGGCAGAACATGCAATTCACAGTGCAAAACAGTTACTAGAGATGTCGAAATTAGATAATAGTAATGTTTTCCTGAATCTCTTGAATCTCAGAAATTCTCGTGATAAACATCTTGGTTCACCTGCCCAGAGACTTCTCTTGAGACAAACCAGAACCACGTTACCCATCAGTAGTAAATTGTTGGTTCCATGTGTCAAGAACAATAAGTCAGTGAAAACCAATCTGTTGAAGAAGCATTTAACCCAGATGTCCTACTATGATAAGACAAGCAAACCACTCAATCTATTATGAGAAGGAGAAGTGGTAAGAATGCAAATGTTCTAAGGTTATGATCAGATTGGAGTCATGAAGAATATTTGCTCAGAACCAAGATCGTACATTGTGGAGTCACAAGGAGTAGAGTTTAGGTGGAAATGGAAACATTTGATGCTGGTGTCCGAGGCTACACCACAGCACATAGCCCATGAGAAGGACTGTTTATCTCAGAGTGAGTTGTCCATGTTCTAGTTCTAGAGGAAGTTCCAGAGACTATTCCCATTCTTGTAATGAATCCAGAAGTTCCTGATGCGAATTGTTCACTGAAGTCTGTCCCTGTTGCTAAAAAAAATACAGATGAAAAGCAGAAACTGGAGAATCTACAACAAATACCAGTAATCCAGTAAAAAAGGTTTTAATAAATGTACAGCACACTAAAACAGGCAAAACTCTAGCGCCTCAGCCCATGATCTCCTAGAAGGCCCGTGGATGTAGGTTCTAGAATTTTGTCTGTTTTAGTGTGCTGTACTTTTATTAAAACCTTTTTTACTGGATTACTGGTATTCATTGTGGATTCTTCTGTCCCTATTGCTAAACTCAATCCAGATTGTTATGTTACAAGATCCAGTCGCATCTCCAGACCATGTTATAGATACACGGCAACTTGGACGTGACCACTGTATTTGTTTTTAATGTCTATAGCAATACATGTCTAACTCCAATGCTATTTTCAACTAAAGGCAATCTTTAAGAAGGAGGATGTAGATCAGTGTGTGTGTGTGTGTGTGTGTGTGTGTGTGTGTATCTTTAAGAAGCTATCTGAGGGCTTGCACAAGTGTATAAATACTGAGCACATGCATGCCTGACTGTCATTTTGTAGTAAGCTGTTGAGATGTAAGCATGTATGTCTGTAAGGTCTGTCTGTTAATCAGTTTGTTTATATTTTATGATGCTGCTATCCATCCTATGTGTTAAAGCATCTAAACAAAGTACCCCACCTATTCATCATCTATATTAGAGAGGAACGAGTGACAAGTGTCATCAGCCACAGTTCAAGTGCATAATCTTCATCCTCCAATAAATGTCTCTATGGGATATCCCCTCTAATGAACATTTGATACAGTTGGGAAGTGTGTCAGATATGTGAGTCGTGGTAACTGCCTGGGTTGCCAGCACATATATTCAAGATGATTCCCTTTGCATTATACACAACTTCACAGTTAATAGAGTGGAAATCCTTTCTATTAATGTAGAGCCTTTCCTGTTCACCACGTGGTGCCTTAATTTCTACATGTGTGCATTCTATGGCACCCAGTACTTCAGGGTTGTGTGCTACAAGGTAGAATTCCTGCATATTTCTGGCCCTATCCTCTGGAGTACAGGGAAAATATATGTGGTCACTAGCATACTGGAGCATAGCATTCAAGAATTAATGGAGGATCCTGGATGCTGATGCCTCTGACAACCCAAGCATGTCCCTTGTTGGTCTCTGAAAGATACCTGCAGCAAAGTTTCTAAGTGGTACACATACCTTTGTCTCTACTCGGATGGGTTCCCCTCAGTTTGCCCTGGCTCTGAGTTGAGGATGACATAGGTTGCAAAGTTCCTGTAGTGCGTGTCTCTATCCACCATGTAGTGTTCTACAATTTACACCTCATGCAGACTGTGATAAGTTAAATAGGGTCTGTATACTCTTCTCCTTCTTGGCCTTGGTCTATTAGCAGCAGCAGCAGCATAAACTTCAGCCTGCTGCACATATACATGAATTAAAGCAACAGAGGCCACAAATATTGTTTCTGTGTAGGGTTCTTTCCGTGGTTGTATTTCAATAGGTTTTGGAATTCAGAGGGAAAACCAGCACTGAGTCTACATGATTGCTTTATAGCTTGTTGAATAGCTCCTCTGTCTTGGATTGGTTGATTAGCATACAGTTAAGCTGCCTCTGCTGTAATTTGCATGCCACAGAGTGCGGCTCTACACACCGTGTAGAGCAGCTTACTGAATCCAAAACATTGCGCTACCACACACTGTGGAAACAGACCATGTAGGCTTTATTGAATCTGGCTGAATGTTTATTTAAAAATGTTTATGTAAAATGAAAAACTGTTTATACTATGTTGAAGCTTTTCTCCCTGAGTCTCCACTAGAAAGGGACTTTTGACTAAGCCTAGTGGACATACTTGATAAACAAAAGCAAAACAAAATAAAACTAAATAAAATAAAAATGAATAAACTTTCTAGGCATAGGGGTGTATACTATTTTTATTTATTTATGTAATTGCAGTTGTCTTAAGAGCACATATTAGTCCAGTAGCGATCTACCAACACATGCACATGTGTGAGCCAAGTTAGGTTAGTCTGCCTATGTTAAGATTTACAGGGTATTTGTAAATCGCATTAGGTGCTTTTCAGGTTGTCTGTGTGTGACCTTTGTAGCTTGATACAGCTTAGAAATCACATCTCAGACTTTTCTCTCACTTTTTAAAAGGAACCTAAAACTATATCTCAATAATCATTGGCTATGCTCCTGTACTAACCCCGACTAAATCTTCCACTATTCGCTATATCTCACCCACACCATTTTGTAACTTCCTTTTGTATCAATAATCATTATTATTGCATACTACATATATGTATATATGTATATTGTATCTTCTCACAAAATCACTGTGAATATTTTGTTTTGTGCTATGTGTGAAAAAAAATATATATTTTTATTATCTTTTGTCTTTTTGCGATAACTATTGTTCTTTAATATCTGTAATAACTTCTTTTTTAACTTTGTATCTACTCTGTATGATATTTTGGAGCTTTTCTCCCCAGGCCTCTACTGAAAATGAACATGTCTCCAGTCAGACTAGCCCAGAAAACAAATGTAAAATAAAATAAAATAAATAAAATTGATGTCTGTATACCTGCTACTGCTAAGGAATAGGATTGATACATAATGTCAGGTGGACACATTATCACCATATTATACTGTACAGGCATTTATTATTTTTTTTGATAAGTTTCATGCCCATAGCTACATACATCAAGACTGCTACCTTTGTTCCACCTGTTCAGATGGCACATCCTAACTTATCATCATTTACATCATGCATGTTTGCTGTTTATCAAATTGTGCCTTTATACAGCTGTACTGGTATAGCTGTAAAAGACTATTCATTAAATGCATTGCTGTAACTAGGGTGAGGAGAAGGGTGCAATCTGTTTGGGTGCTGATAGTATGGGAGTGCAGAACCAGAAATCCTTTCTGAAACTGGAACAACACTGCTGCTTCAAAAATTAATGCTGAAAATGCCTTTGCAGTTATGGCAAAAGCACTGAAATGCTCAGTAGGTAGAAATTTAACTGTGGCTACTTGCTTGTTACATTTACAATGAGAGGGGCCTACCACTTTGAGAAAACTTTTTAACTGTTTGGTTTTGCTCCTTAGCTCAAAATCGAGCAGTAAACTATGGTTGTGATGAATGTTATACAATATTTCTCTCTCTCTTCCCTCCCTTCCTTTTTTGCTATCCTTTCTAGCATAATTATATTTGTTATCTTACTTCTGTCAGGTTTTTCTGATTTTGTACAACAGCTGCCATGGCAGTGCAGGTGGTGCCACCATAATTTAGTCTCCCAGCAGGCCTAGTCACTATCTGCGTCTTCTTGAGCTGTATCCTGGGACTGCCACCCTGGTGGCTATAATAAAGCACAACCAGTTTGTTACCTTTCCTCCCTCCAAGTGTGCTTCATCAGTTGGAAGCAGTATCGCTCCCTTCAATTGCACTGCTAATTGCAAGATTTTGTGACATGCAATGAGTTGGAAGAGGTAGTGGGGTATCCACTTCAGTTGCTGCTGTTAGCCTGCATTGACCCACTTGAAAACTCTCCTCTTCTGGGTGGTGTAGTCACATCCCTGTCTGTCCTTGCCATCACTACCACCTCAAGTAGGGCCAAGTGGAGATGGTAGTTATGGTGACCTCTGATCTCCTCTGGGTATCCCACAGGCAGTATGATATGGCATGTAATGTCTATCTTAACACTCAGCCCAGTGTTGCCCTTACTTGTGTGTTAATGCTGTCTCCTGTCTGTTGTCTAATCCTTCTCATCATCAGTGCCTTTCTTTTGTTTTTGTGTCTCTGAATCCATTATATTCTCCTATCCTCCGTATGTCAGCACCTTCACTGAACCAGCTATGCCTCTACATATATATATATGCCTGTGTGTGTTTGTGCACATGTATGTGTATATGTATGTGAATATATATATATATATATATATATATATATATATATATATATATATATATATATATATATATATATATATATATATATATATATATATATATATATATATATATATATATATATATATATATATATATATATATATATATATATATATATATACATTAAAAAAAACTACACGTCTGTCTCAAAACTTGCGTTACTAACATAAATAAAAAGCAAAAAAACACAAAAAAAGCAGAAACACTGCAACCTTCTGATAAGCTTTAAGCCAAAAAACATAGGCCTTTGTCAGAACAAACAGTAAAACCAATAATCCTATTATATAGGGTGGTAACTCCACCTAAATCAATCAAATCTTACCTTACTTTAAACCATTTAAAACTGATATAATAAAAAATACTAATATAGTAAAACATCACACAAACCAAAAATAATATGAAAGGCACAGTACTAAAATAAGCTTTCAAACCATAACTTCTATTTACATTTGTTATAATAGGCTTTTCTTTTTAAAACTGCTTTATAATTAACTATATTATTAAGATCTGGTGCCTTACAGGCATGTAAAAGAATTTGCCACTTGAATTCCATAATATCAAGTTCTCCATCCCTATCCCCATTGAAATCTTGCAAATCATGATCTATAACCCCAAAGTAAAATTTAGTACTATCTTTGTTGCCTACCCATGTTGATTTGTGCTTGTAAAGGGCATTATCCAAGTTATTCTTTTTGATAGCATAATAATGTTCGTAAATTCTGTTTTTTAACTGCCTGTTAGTCTTTCCAATGTAAAATGAAAGACAGCTTGAACATCACATAGGTGGATTTACAGTTGAATATACCAGGAATCTGCCAAACCCTTTTGTGAGTGCAAACTTCAAATAATGGTCCCTCTGAAATGTATTTACAAAAATTACAACTTTTACATTTAAAAGTACCTCCACCTTTATGTACCTTTTCGTTGTTTTTCCTCCTTCCAGCATTTCATTAAAGTCTTGTGCTCTTTTGTTAACAAAAAGGGGGGCTTCACCTACGACTGGCTTGAGGTCATTGTTAGAAATTAAAATTCTCCAATTGTTAGACACTATATTTTTAATGGGCTCGAGTATTAGTTACAACAATGTAGCAAGCAATGGTCTTTTGAATTATTCCAGTATGCATCCCACCTACGTTAAGTATAACATAATTAAAGTCAGCTAATAAGATTAAAAAGGCTTACAAGTGATCAGACAAAGCTAGATTTTTTGGTGGAGGAACTACATGTTAGGTTCAAAAACAGAGGATACCCTTCTCAAATTGTGGATGAGGTAATTAATATGAACAACAATGTAGAAGAAGGCAGAGGGAATATCAAAGATGAGAAGGATTGGGTCACTTCCATGTTGTTAACCTTCACAATAGCAAAGAAATTAAAAATATAGTGTCTACCAATTGGAGTATTTTAGTTTCTAACAATGACATCAAGCCAGTCATAGGTAAAGCCTCCCTTTTTGTTAACAAAAGAGCAATTTTAAAGAAATGCTAAATGTTCAAGCTGTCTTTCATTTTACATTGGAAAGACTAATAGGCAGTTAAAAAACAGAATTTATGAACATTATTATGCTATCAAAAAGAATAACTTGGATAATGCCCTTTACAAGCACACCTTAACATGCATAGGCAACAAAGATAGTATTCAATTTTACTTTCGGGTTATAGATCATGTTCCACAAGATTTCATAGGGGATAGGGATGGAGAACATGATTTTAGGGAATTCAAGTGGCAAATTCTTTTAGATGCCTGTAAGGCACCAGGTCTTAATAATGGAGTTAATTATAAAACAGTTTTAAAAAGAAAAGCCTATTACAACAAATGTAAATATAAGTTATGGTTTGAAAGCCTATTTTAGTATTGTGTCTTTTATATTATTTTTGGTTTGTGCGATGTTTTACTATATTAGTATTGTTTATTATATCAGTTTTAAATGGTTTAAAGTAAACTAAGATTTGGTTAGTTTAAGCAGAGTTACCACCCTGAATAATGGGATTATTGGTTATACTGTTTGTTCTGATGAAGGCTTATGTTTTTTGGCTGAAAGCACTTAACCAGATGGATTAAAGTTTATCAGAAGGTTGCAGTGCTTCTGTTTTTTTGTTTTTTCATATATATATATATATATATATATATATATATATATATATATGTGTGTGTGTGTGTGTGTGTGTGTGTGTGTGTGTGTGTGTATAAACATTGATATATGTATGCATGTGGAAGTGGCTCATATGGTTGAGTGGTCTTTCTTTGTGTACTATGATATTGATCAAAATATGAAATCCATGTTACATCTGTTGCTTCTTTCAGGGATTTTGTTTTTTGTCCTTTATTTACATCATCCAGGTTTTTACACTTAGTGGTCATCTAAAAAACAAAATAATCATGTTGAATCAGTCTGTAGCACAACCTCCCCCCCCCTTTTTTTTTCTTGCAGCATATTGACAAGGTTTTCATTCTTTTGGCATTATTGTTTCAGCTCATTGATGTACAGATTGAGGTACTCAGGTCACATTTATTGCATTTCTTGGTTTCTCTGCATATATATAATGTATATATATTTTTTAAGAATTTGTCTCACTTATTATCAGCAGTATACTTTCATGTATACTTTCAGGTTTATTTTGCTGTATTAATCAGAATTCTTTATTGTTGTATGCATTGGTCTATACATAGTTCTTGACTTTATTTTCAGTTTTTTAAAGTTGTCCCTTTATTACCCCATTCACAGTTTTCACATTCTGATATTTTGCTTTTAATTCATACAGGGCACTCTTCAAATATCCTGCCACAATGTTTCTCTTTCACTGAGTAAACATACCAGTGTCATCTTCAATTAACCTGTGATGTCACTTTACTTAAGACATCCATTGTCACCTTTGTGTTTCACTGTTCTGCTTGTACAAAAACATGGGGCAGTCTTTTGGGCATGTTAACATTTCTTCCAGTCATTATAATTTGCCACAACTTTTACTGGTCAGTGTCAGCCAGCAACCTTGTAAAAATATAGGTTATTTTTTCATTGTCAGAATCTGTCTGTTTCATCACAGCTATTAGCTGATTAAATACTTTGTCCCCTGGCTGCCTTAACACATATACACTCGCAGTTAATGCTCTAACTTTGCCTTTCATAGTGACAAAGCAATGAGAAAGAGTCTTGTTTATTTTCTGCTGCTCATGATTAGCCCTTTGTCTAACAAGTATATTCTTGTAGCAAACACCACTCGCCTTTCTATAAGTTCTAGTTAAACTTTACACTCAAAAATATGCTATGCGTTTTAACATT
The DNA here is from genome assembly GCF_019279795.1 of Protopterus annectens. Taxonomy (NCBI): domain Eukaryota; kingdom Metazoa; phylum Chordata; order Ceratodontiformes; family Protopteridae; genus Protopterus; species Protopterus annectens. The sequence continues at coordinate 320,712,525 of NC_056734.1, forward strand.
ATCTCTCCTTGATCTCTTTGAACCTTTACAGCCAGAGCTGTTTTCAGCTGATTTTACTTTGCAATGTTGCCAAGGTGGCCTGCAAAATATCAGTTGGCTAATATGTGTAAGAGATATTCTGATGCAAGACATTATCATTCTGCTTTAACACATCAATGTTTGGCGCAGAGATGATTGGCCAACACCAATTTCTTTTGAGAACAATGTCGCTTTATCTCAGCAGTGTTTAGCATTTGTTATCCTTTCATATTTGCAGAATTACTACTTAGCTTATTACCTCTTTTGCCAATCATTTTTCAATATATAGTCAGTTACTGGTTTATTTATGTGTACACATATTTTTTGTGTGTTATACATCAAAGAATGTAATTTTCTCTGTCAGAAGATTTACATTTTTAGAAATAGTACATTTTCTATCCTTACAAAGCAATGAGCTTCATTTTCCGTCAGAGGGTTTTTTTACAGAATTAAACTCATTCACCATCTTTACTTTCACAGAGTACATAAGAGTTTTGGTAAAGTAGTTCTGTCGCACGCATGCACACACATACACACACACACACACACACACACACACACACACACACACACACACACACACACGCGCGCTCGCGCGCGCACAAGTGCACGTGCGTGCACATGCACTCACACACACATTTTTTGCAAGTCTGTCTTTTTCCAAGTTACTCTTTAGTTTTCATAAAGACTCACATTTATTGAACAAGTGAGCCATCTGTCCATATATCTCCAGAGATAGCATAAGGAAGAAAAAAGAAAAGCTGACAGAGATAGAACCATGGTAGTGGCATTTTGTTGAGAAACTGTAACTTTAATTGCTGCAACTTACATGTAAGGCCTGTACCCTGTACTGGAAGAGGGAAAAATAGCAATATATAAATGAGATACTGTATCAAATTTAATTATTATTATTATGTCATAAGAAGAGAGAGGTTGAGAGGAACAGTTTTCAGAACTATTTTATAAAATATTATTAAGGTAACAGAGGAGATGCTGGACTCCAAGAGCTGAGGAAATCTATAAACTGAGAAAGGTCATTATTGTACAGAGAATGAGAGGGAGATGGAGAAGTGATAGAACCATTTGAAGTACCAAAGTCCTACCACTGTTAACTTCTGGTCATAGCATATTATATTTATTTTTCAGGCATTCTAAGCATGAGGCAGACAAAAGGAAGCATCTGCAAAAATGCTATTGATTGGGTATTACTAAATGTGGCCCTGCTTCTTTTTTTTATTTCTCAGGAATGCTGCTCACATCATCCCAAAATATTCAAGCTGTAGTTTATTGGACACCATTAGCTTCCTGTAAGTTGTATACATTTATCAAGGATATTTTTAAATACTTTGACAGTGGATGTTTCTTTTGCTATTGAGATATGAGAAAAAAATAACACCTGATCTGGTACATAAAAGTGTAATTTGTATATATTAACAGTGAACTACAAAGTTCCATAGGTAGTTACTAGGCATGAAATACAGAAAACTATTGAGTAAGCTAGCATAACTTTTAAATTACCAAATAGCACTATCTAGTTAAGTGACCTGCTCGGATTCCCACAGCAGCCAAATGGAGACTGAAGAAATCAAATATGGAGTATGTGAAGCAGCTAGTTAATAGATTATAGCCTTAACCATCTGCACTAACCAACAGACAAGACGTTGTTTAATTTGCTCTGTGTAAAGTCAGTTTATAAGTCACCATAAACAGCACAAAATGCTATAACTCCAAAACAGAAGAGAATATTACTTGATTTCTTGGCCAGAAGGTTTTAATTTGTATCATACCAGACCTTTGAATGTAAATGCAAATTAATCATATAGAGTGAAATTTCTGATAGAAATTGTTCAGAGAAATGCACTGTGGCAGATTCTTTAAAAGGATTAATATCATCAATGTGTGTTCAGACAGATGACTCACACTCAAAGAAATTGTATGACTTTCTTGTGAATATTTTAGCCCCCAATAATCAAATATCAGAAGAACTGATTTTTAACCCACATAAAGTTACATACGGTTAAACTAGCCAGTCATTGTCCAGTAGTGAACATACAGTCTGCAATACAGAGAACACATTAACATGATATACTTACACTACTGAAATGATAGGTGGGAATTTCACAGGAATTGCAAGTAATAATCTAAATGGTTATGCCAGGATAAAGAAGTCTGGTGAAGAACACTTTCAAGGATGTAGGCGCAGCTAGTTAAAGCAAGGAGATAGATAAATACTGACTCATTCTATCAAAGCAAGCATTACCCTAAGAAGAAAAAAAAATAAAGAGAAAGTAGTTAGGAAAATAAATTTATCTAAGTAATGTCTTTTAACAACAAGGCTTAAACTTCATCGGCTACTAATGTTGTGTAAGCAGACAGCTTACAACCTACTCATAACTAGGGTAGTAAATAAATGATGAACTATATTATTGTATAGGGAATTCTATAATATGGAGAATGGATTCCACATTTTTTTAGAAACAAATGAATTAAATCTGTTACCTGTCTACCATAAGCAAAGCTTGGTTTGGTAAAGGGCTACATCATGTAGATCTTAGTATCAGAGAAAAATATCTCAGTTATGATCTCTCATACTAGTATATATGGTATAAACAAGTCAAAATATGAACACTGCATGCTGATTGAAATTATCTTACCCTTTTCTTTTCATTCATCAGTGAAAAATGGTAGTTCTATACTTTTCTAGTTTAATTTATAGTCACCTCCTTTTTGTGTTATAACTATCAAATACATATTCCTGTATAACTAAGATTTGTACTATTATAGTCTGGGGTTTTATTGACCCGTGCTGAGCTTTCAGTTCAGTTTGAGAGTAAACTGCATTGTGTTATAGGGTGGGTGAAATTTATTACTAGGTATAAAAGGCTTTTGGCAGAAATGTTTTCATAAGCGTAGATAACAATGGTTGACAGTCATGTTTTCAGGGGCAGGATCAAGCAGTTATAACTTAAATAATAATGCCACAATGAGACCATGCCATTCCATATGGTTAATACTCAATGATATCAAAAGCTTTCATGACAAAGCTTTACTGGGGAACCATGGAATAATTCAGAATAAAAGCAACTTAACCATAATAACTGACGCTTGGTTAGTGGTTACAGAGAGTTGACTGGTTTATTTTATCATATAGTTTAAAAGCTGCCAAAGAAAACCTAGTAGGAAACAAAGAGCATATTCGTCTTTATAAGGAATAGCTAATTATTTTGTAGATGTCATCCATTTTGGTAACATCCATAAAATCAGGTTGTCTTAAGATTAGTCAAAAACTGCTTGACTACGAAATAGCATTTTATTAATTTACAACCTTCTAGTCAGCTGTTATGTTTATAACTAAGGTTAGCTGCTGGATTTTAACCAGTGTGTAGATACTCATTATAAGAAAATTTCTTGGGAACTGAATTTGCCATTTTTATCTTGGGGATTACTAACTACCTAGAAGGAGATGAAATAGTTTAAACAATAAATACCCTGACAAAGTGTCATAACATACTGGATATAATTTGTAACAGACATGAATAAATTCTGAGTTTGGACTATTCTCTACCCTACAAGGCCATAATCACTTGGTTATAGGTTCATAGGTTCATAGGTAAGTACTAGGCTATCTGCCCAAGGGCATATGTAAGCCTAGCCAGAATGTTTTGGCTAGATTAGTTTACTGTGCCTCTGTCCAGCAGAGCCATTAGTTCCCTGTGCCTCTGTCCAGCAGAGCCACTGTAGTGATCCCCAGGGTAAATTTTCTGTTTCCCATCCACTTGTCAAGGTTTCTCTTGAAGAGTATTAGTGAGGGGCTCTGCCTAATGTAGACTGAAATCCTGTACTGAGTACAGCTGGAGTTTCTTCAGTCGGGCTGCATAGGGCATCTGTTTAAGGCCAGTAATCCTCTTTGTGAGGTACTTCTGTGGTCTTTCCAGCTGTTGCAGGTGTCTTGTAAGGCACATCACAAATGGAGCATTGCACTCTATGATGAGTCTGATGAGTGATGATTAGAGGGTCACAACAACCTCTTTTGTTCTAGATGCGAACTCTTTTGTGATTAGGCTGGCCACATAGAAGGATTTTCTAACCACCTTGGCAATATGATTATCAAGGGAAAGATTACTATCTACTTGGTTTCCCAGATCCATTATTTCATTTTCTGTATTTTGGGGACCACCACGTATGTGTTAGTTCATGGGCACTTTGTTTTTTCCAAAGGGGATGACTATGCACTTTTTGGCATTTAGCTTGAGGCCATGATTTTGACACCAGGTATCCATCTCAGTGAGACCCTTCTGGAGGATGTCTGTACCAGCCAGAGAGTCAGTTATGGCCCCCAGTTTGCAATCATCTGCAAACTTGGTCAGCCATAGTCCTCCTGTGCCTGCCTGTACCTCTGAGAAGTATATACCGAACAGGAGGGGTCCCAGGACTGAGTCCTGGGGGACGCCACTTATAACCGGTTTAGAGTCCAACCTAGACCCTGCAACTCTCACCATGTGGGTTCTATCCATGAGCCAATTGGCAACCCATCTCGTGACATAAGGGTTTATGTTCAGGCTGGTGAGCTTGTCTATAATACCAGAATGGGGAATGGTGTCAAAAGCCTTTGCGAGGTCTAGGTAGGCTGCATGGGCCTCCTTTTCCTCATCTAAAGCCTTGTAACTGTCTCAAAGATGTCCACCAGGTTTAGGAGGCATGATCTGCCCTTTACAAAGCCAAACTGGGTAGGGTCCAATGTTTGGAGGTTCCCAATATCTCTGTTAATGAGTTCCATGATGATGCGCTCCATAGCCTTGCAGACCAGGCTAGTCAGGCTTATAGGGCGATAGTTCCCAGGGTCCGTTGTGGCTCCAACTTTGTGAAGTGTGATAATTGTTGTTGTGTGCCACTCTATGGGTATGTAGCCTGTAGAGAGGCTGAGTTTGAACAGTGTGTTTAGGTGAGGGGTTAGTTCATTTTGGAGTTCATGTAAGACACAGCCTGGAACACCGTCTGGTCCCATTGAAGCTGTGTTTTTGGCTTTGAATAGGGCTGTTTTAAACTGTGTGTCAGTGATTGCCAGGGCTCTACATTCTTCTGGTATGGTTATGGACCCTTTAGATGGTGAGAGGGGGGTGAAGTTTGCACTAAACCTGTCTGCCAGAATGTTGGCCATATCAGTCAGTTCAGTGTAGTTTGTGCCTTCTGCACTAACTCAGAGCAGATCTGAGAGATTCCACTTAGGTTCTTGACATAGTTAAAGAACACTTTGTGGTTATCTTTGGAGTCCCTGGCAATTTTTCTTTTGAAGCTAGCCTTAGATGATTTTATGAGGGATCATAGTTTCTTGCTGATACTGATCAGGGATGTCTTTCCTTCTTGGGATTTTACTCTTTTCTCTATTAGTTTCCTCCTTCTATTGTATAGGTTGTTTATAGCAGGAGTCCACCAGACTGGTTTCCTTTCCTTGGAGGAGTGAGTCTTGTTTTTGCTTGGGATAGCATGATCCATGCATTCTTGCATATCTCATAGAGTGCCTTTTTAAGGGATTCAGCAACTTGGACAGCGTTGTCCTTTAGCATGGGGGATGTGAAACTTTCCACCTCAGTCTTAAGTAATGTGAAGTTTGCTTTTGAAAAGTTTTTCACGGTGGTTTCCTTAATTGGGGGTGGGGCCAGAATGTAGATATCCAGAGTGAATAGTCTATGGTCTGCTCTAACCAGCGAGGGGTTGAACTCCAGTGTAGAACACCGGTCACTCATGTTGGTGATGACCAAGTCCAATATGTTGTCACCTCAGGTGCGGGTGTTGACCAGTTGATCCAAGGCATTCCAGTTTATAAATTCTAGGAAGCGTTGGGCAAGGGAGTTAGTACTTGAATAGTTCTCCCAGTTAATGTTTGGGTAATTGAAATCACCCAATATTAGGGCATTTGGTAGGGCCATCATATTTTCCAGTGTCTCCAGAAACGTGGAATGGGGGTCCTGGTTCATGGTGGGTGATCTGTAGCAAGCTACAATTTGAATTGCAGTTTTGTCCATTGTTAGTTGCACATGGATGATCTCTGAAGCATTGTGCTGTGCCACTAACATGGAGGTGTGGGTATCCTTGATGAATATGGATACACCCCCGCCTTTTGTGTTTCGGTCCGGGTTCTGTGGCCAAAAAATATGGTATGAGTTATAGCTTGGTAGTGCTGGGTTGCTCTCTGGAACTTTAAACCAGGTTTCTGTTACTGCACAGATATCGATGTTATCCATACTGAGGAGTGCCTCGAGTGCATACATTTTGAGGTTTAGACTTCTGGCATTGAGTTGCATTATCAAACTCATTATGATTATAAAGCCTAGCTATAAGTCTCATTATTAGTGCTAGAAACAGAAGATCAGTCATTATGCATACAGAAAATATTGACACTAAAAGGCTTACATGGTGTGACTGCAAATGACACTTTTTAGGTACAGCTGACATCAAAATGTGGGTTTTGATAAAAATACAAATTTTTTTTGGAGAGGACTGGGAACATACACCTTCCTTTAGTCAGGGATACATGGTTTGACTCCTTCCACATCCATTATCTACCATGTGAGTGATCAAGTCACTTAACCAGGCAATGCTCCTGGGTCATCCCTGAAAAGGGGCACTTGCATACAGTAACCTTACCCAGTTAACAAATGTACAAAATAAAAGTTCTTTCTCATGAAATTTAAATGATTACAGTGAACTTCGTAGCTTCATAGCCCTGGGACCCTTACAAGCCTAGCTATGTTAATTCCAAGTTGCCCCATTTGTCTTTATTAAGTGAACGTATTTTGCATAGCTAGTCTATGGTCAACACTGACTCCCTCTGCTCGTGAGGGACATGGGTGCCACCCCCAGGATGAATTTGTGATCTCCCATCCATTTGTCTATGTTAAGTTTGAATAAGGTCAGTGAGGATCTCTGCTTCACATGAATTGGAAGTTTGTTCCAGAGGAGCAGTAGTCTCTGGGAGACATATTTGTCTCTACAGCATGTTCTGTTAATGTCACAGGCTTGGTTAAGATCCCTAGACCAAGTGAATCTTGTGCTGTTAGATTTGTGTGACTGCCCTGTAGGCCAGGTCCAAGTCTCCTCTCAGCAGCCTGTATGATATAGAATACAGGGACAGGGCTTTTAGTCTTTTACATATGCCATGGTTTGGAGGCTCTGTATTTTCTTGGTGAGGAACCTCACTGGTCGCTCCAGCTGCTGCCGGTGTCAGTTGCAGTACATGCAAAAGGGAGCATTGTACTCTATTAGTTGTCTGATGAGGGTCAAGTATAGTGGGGCTATAACATCCTTAGACCTGGATGTGATGCTTTTACTTATGAGGTGCACAATGTAAAATGCTTTCTTTACTACATAGGAACCTTGGTGGTCGAAGTTCATATTACTATATACCTGTGTTTCTAGGTCTTGCATCAATGGGTTTGAGCTGGGGGGAGGTGTTCTCAGTACTGTAGTTAGTAGGGGATTCTACTTTGTCAATGAGAATAATAATGCCCTTTTTTGTGTTTAATTTTAGACAGTGGCTTTGCCACTAGACATTTGTCTGTGTTAGTTCTTCTTGTAGTATGTTAATCTCACTGTGGGACTCAATAACTGCACCCACTTTGCAATCATCAGTGAATATGGTAAGCCAAATATCATCTAATTTAGCCTGCACTTCCAAGAAGTAGAGTCTGAGCAGTAAAGAACTCAGCACAGAACCTTGTGGTACGCCACTGGTGGCAGGTCTACTGGTAGAGTCACCAACTTTGACAGTATGTGTTCTGCCAATGAGCCAAATGGCTATCCATCTAATACCTGAGAGAGTTTTTCAATGATACCAGATTGGGGAATTGTGTTAAAAGCCTTTGCCAGGTCAAGATAGGCTGTAGGTACTGATTATCTTCATCCAGGGCTTTGGTGACTTACTGAACGAAGTCAGCAGTATGCACTGTCATACCTTCATTTAGGGCGTTGGTGACTTTCTTGAAAAAGTCCACCAGGTTTAATAAGCATGATCAACCCTTAACGAAGGAAAACTGGGTTGGGTCTAGATTTTAAAGGTTGCCTGTGTTCTTGTTGATAAGGCCTATAATGATCCTTCCCATGGCCTTGCAGATGAGAATGGTTAGATTTATGGGTCTATAGTTCCCAGGGTCTGTTAATGCCCCCCCCCCTTGCGCAAGGGGATTACCATTGCTGTTGTCCACTCTGCTGGAACAAAGACAGTTCCCAGGCTATGGTTAAAGAAAGCTAGGTCCTGTTTTATATTACTTAATAAGAATCCTGGGATGTTATCTAGTCCCACCGAGGCTATGTTTTTGGCTTTAGGGGGAACAGATAAAACATGAGCTCTAGATATGCTAGGCAGAGGATGGGTGTTGGGTATGCTTTGTGGTATGGCTGGTGGGGCCAAGAGGGTGTAGTTTGAACCAAATCTGTCAGCTAGCAAGTTCTCAATTTCCTCTGATGCAGTATAAGTGGCGCCATCTGTTGCAGTCTCACTTTACCATTAGCCAGTAATCAAGGGTCCTCAATCCTCACCACTGACACCAGTGATAGACAGTCACTAAAAACAGGAATGGATTTTTACATTATTTTCAGATGCAGCTCTCTGCATCAAGCACAATTCCCCCCAAGAGTACTCAGGGAACATGCTCCAAACCTGGGACTGTACTTTCTGTCTCTCCAGATGCCAAACAAGACTCACATTGGAGAATTGCATCCCAGTTCCAAGTACCTGGCAAACCCACACTGGGTATTTGATTTTCACACACACACTCCTGAAAAAGTATGGTACAAATGTACTAACTGTACCCCTTCTGCCCAGACTATAAGGTAACTACTCTGCCTCCAGTAAACCACTCTCAGGCTCATGCAAGGGTATCCAGTTATACTGAATAAAATCAATACTAATATAAATGGTGGGGTGTAACCAAAGCAGCCAAGCTTTTTGGAATGGCCAAGGCATCACTAAAATATGCACAAGTACTGTCAAGATGTTAAAAGTATATATATATATATATATATATATATATATATATATATATATATATAAAATAAGACCAGCCACAATGAAAGGTATAAAAATATTTAATAATAAATAATAAAATAGAAAACAAGATAATACTAAATATCTGAGTACAATAAATGCCAGAGTTTCAATCACAGGAGAAATAAAATAACACAGTTGGACAGATTCAAACAGATGCAGAAAAATACTGCATAACTAATCTCACTTAATTTCTTGACTATCTAAAGAATAACTGTTACCTTGCTAACTTAATGAATACAGCAAGGCAAAATTAGATGCTGAGATGCTTACTACCACAAAACAAGGTTGTTGTTTGTCTTTCGGCTTTTCCCGATTAGGGGTCGCCACAGCGGAACTCCGGTCTGCTAATGATTGGCAGTAGATTTTCACAAATGCCGAGGTGCCAGCTCAACATTCAACCTTCAACGAAGGCACGCCCATTTACGCATGTCTTTTGAATGCCCACCCAACCGTGGGGAGAACATACAGACTCCACACAGAAGGTACTCCCACACTCCAGTCGAGAATCGAATTGGAGAACCTCTTGCTGTGAGGCAACAATGCTACCACTGCACCACCGCAGATTTCATACCACAAAACAAGGTGATCAGCTTCAAAGATGCTTGTGTAAAAATGTATCAATAGCGTTATTATAACTTATTAAATGTATATGTTTAAAAAATTATTCGGGAAGGGAAGAGTGGTGGTTTTTGAGGTTGTTCTATAGCTCTCAAATACTGAAACAGATCTTAGCAAAGCTATGACTGTGTATTATACCAGAGTCAGGTGATCAAATGTGATGTCATTCTATAACCAGGACTGAGAGGATGGAACTCTCACAGCAGTTTGTTTTGGTTTATTTTCTTTGGAATCTGCTATAAAAGATTTGTGTCAGTTATCACAGTCAGTTAGTTGTTCGGTTCAATTTAGTTTGAAGCTGTTCACCACAAACTTGTTATATAACTTGTTTATACTTGAAGTCCACCAGGGTGACTTGTTTTTTTCAGGAAAACCTGGTTTTGATCTGGTCTATAGAGCTGCTTAAGTGTTTGTACAGGGTATCTGAGTACACCTCTGCAAAGGAGTCATTGTTGCCTGTGAGTTCAGGGTGTATAATACTTTTCATACCATTGCTTAGTAGTCAAAAGTTAGCTTTGAAAAAGTTCTTATGGGGATGTCAGGTCCAATAGTTATTTTGAATGAGACAGTTTTATGGTCCAACCTTACCAGGGAAAGCATCGCACAGGGTGAGTGCAGTGACTCCCCATGTTGGTGAGTACCATGTATAGGACATTTAAGCCCCTTGTGGCTCTACAGACAATCTGTTCCAGAGCATTTGAATGAACAGAGTCCAGGAACCTCTGGGTGAGCATGTTTGCACTTGTATACATCACCCAGTTGATGGAAGGATAATTGAACTCACCCATGGTTAAGGTGTTAAGTTGCATAAAGAGTGATTCCAGTAAGTCCAGGTAGGTGGTGTGCTTTTCTTGGTTCATGGTGGGGGTCCTATTGTTAGCAATGATGTGGTAGGATATTTTGCCTAGAGTAAATTGTATATGGAGCAGTTTAAGAGAGTCATATTGTCTGATCAGTCTCAATGTGTACTTGGCTTTAATGAAGATGAATACCCTTTCAACCTTGGTTCTTTCATTTTGAGATCTGAACATGTGGAAGGCATTGTAGCCTTGCATAGCCAGGGTGCTCTCCATGGACTTAAACCATGTCTCAGTGACTGCACAGATGGTAGCTTCTTCCAAGATGAGGAGTGCTTCCAGGGAGTGAAGCTTCATGTTTAGATTTCTAACATTAAGCAGCAGAACATTGAGTTTGCCATGAGTGGATTCTGTTATGTCAGAAAATGTGTTGTTTTGGCATTGCCTAAAAAAGGGACTATGGGGGAGGCAAGTGCCTTTCCCAGCATCCAAAAGCCTAGAGGAGACAGGTGCAGACCTTCCCTGGCAAAGCAGCTTGGTTTGTCGACCATGTCATCCCAGTCTGACAGATACTTTATCCCCCTGGACTGACACCAGAAGCTAGATCAATTGTTGAAGTTGTTGATTTTTTTTTGTTTATAATGTAGCATTATTCTGGGAGAAGTAGAATGCTGCTTAGGACTAGTGTCATACTTGCCTGGGACATACAGTTTGAGAGTTCAGTCATGCCTCTCTTTATATAGTCCAGAGAGGTATGTCTCAAGTCATTCACCAAAACATGAACTATGACTGAGTCATAATGATACTTGTTGAGTAACCTGAGTTCATGCATGATCTGATGGATCCTGGCACCTGACAAGCAGCTGACATTCTCCTTGTCCATCCTGGTAAGGGGAACATCTGTGTGTCTCACTATGACCAGGACATTTAGTTTAGAGGTGTTTTGCCTTCAGGGTTTATTTGTTGAGACACATTTGCATGTGTTATTAAGTGTAGTACAAGAGTGTGTGCTCTTTGTTTATGTTTAGGAGGTCTCTAAACTCTGGTAGACTTCTAGTGAGTAGTTCCATGTATGTGGATCTATTTGTCATGTTTTTAGTTTGTGTGAGAGTTGAAGAGTTGTCCTGTTTACCTGTTTGTTAGCTGGTTTGTTGTTACAAGAAAGAAGTGATTCCAATTTCATAGTGAACTTACATCTCTCACATATCGTATTTGTTTGCTGTAGTAGTAAATGGTTCTCAGTATACATGAGATAATTACTACATTGCCTCAGTATTCCCATATCAATCAGGCTGGTTGGAGAAATGATGGAAAACTGCCTGTCTGTCCGTTCATTATAGCAGGTTTTTACCATATGAGCTATTAGGGAAAGGAGCGGGCTAGATTGACCAGTTTTGTGTAAAGGCCATCAAGTTATTAGGAGAAGGAGTGGGCTAGATTAATCAGTTTATTTTTTGGTAGGATTATCAATGGTTGTTAAACTGAGGGTTGTTTATGATAGGTGTTGCAATGCTGCTCAGTGTGCAACTAAGTTGCCTTTAGTGCAACAAAGAAGCTTGTGAGGGCTCCACTTAAGGCTGTCTAGGGATAAATTGTGTTTCAAGGCATTTCCATCTATACAGGCACCTCCAACCCCCATTGTGTGATGGACAGCAATGAGGAAACATTAGGCTTAAATATAGGATAAATTAAACAGTTTTAAGCTAATCTAGCAATAGGAAAGTACACAATGAACCTACCTCCAGTGATCCCCAGCTCAGACAAGACTGGATCCATACTCTTTGGACACAATGGAGCAGGGGAGCCTTTCTTAATGTAAGATGGCTGGTTTAGTGCTCAAGTATAACAAAAACATACTAGATTTAGAAGGTCAGAATCTAGACTATGCTATCTAGGCTGAAATACAGTTGAAAAGATGAGCAGAAAATATGCAGTCATAACAGTAAAAAAGCATAAAAAAATACAGTGATCAGTTACAGTTCAATTTAAAAAGTGCAATGGAGATGCAAAATGTACTTATTTTCTTGATGCAGAAATCTCAAGTGTTTCCCCAACCTAAACAGACCAGGCTACCTCTCAGTGCACTAGATGGAAAATCCACTGACTTTTAAATGTAAAAACAAGTGCTTGTTAGAGTGTAAGAATACATTACTTTATCAAACAGCTAGCTAGAAAATGAATCCAGATCAATTAAATCAGTAGAACATACAATAAGAGGCAAAATGCACTTTTTCAATACAAGCACAAAGAAAGGCAAATAAATAATTCATTATTATCAACAGCAGTTTAGAAAGGGAGGAGCTTATTAAGCTCAATTTACAACCAGCTGAAAATAAACAGGTTTAAAAAAACATCAACAAAGCAGAGGGTGGGTAGGAAACACTAGCAGGGAATCACAAGCAGTGCTTTAGTTTTTGCAGACTTAAAATCATTTCAGCAAAATCCAAAGGACCAGAAATTCACTGTGTATTTAAGCATCACTCAAGAGACAATTAACCAATGAAAAACCATGTGAAATGTGCAGCCTAGATAATAAGTGTGTTCCTCTCACATTGAACAAAAACACCCAGGCCAAGTAGATTTCTTAAAACAGAAAACAAAATGGAGTAGGCAAAACAGAAAGCAGTTGTATCAGTCACAGACAAAAATATAGGTTTACTTTCCTCATCCATCATGGAATCACCAGGAGTGCTTTAGCTTATGCATGCTTGAAATGTTTTAAGCAAAAGACAAAACTAGAAGGATTACTTTTAAGCTCTCTGATGACTACCAAATAATTGATATGAAAACAAAATCTATAGGAAATGGAAACTATAAAGTTTATCTACTGCTAAGCTATTATTCACTGGTAGAATAAGGCAACTTACAAGATAAATGATGAGTAGCACTGATAATTTGAGACAGACCTTTTGACTAACATTAAAGACAATAGGTATTGTTAATTACATCTGAGGAGTCAGGAAAAATCCACATGGGTCTATTCATTTGAAATCCAAACTGAAGCTATTTGAGAAACACTTCAGTAATATAATTTGCTCAAAAAATCCTAGACATGTTAGATGTGAAATCAACTACATATGTTCTAAATACAGACTTGATGTCAGCAAATTTGACAATTGATATTACCGGCTTTAGAGTAAGACGGGATTCTTGTCACCATGTCATCTCAAATGAAGATCTGAAGTACTGGAAACAAACACTTACTGTACCATTTCCAACACTATTTCCAGAAGCTACAACTATTCTGTCTGAACAGAATGTGGTAGTCAAATAATTATATAAAATGAGGGTCATTAGTATGGACAAAATAATTTCAGGTTCTCAGGTCTATTTTCATGCTGCACTCCCTGTTGAATAAGTTATGGGTTCAGCATGTTATAAACATTTATCAATATGCATACAGGCTCCTACAGGCTTTCTGGGGAGCTCTATGGCTGACATACAGTGCATAGTCAGACCCCACTCTGATGGACCTCCTGCATATCCACAAAACAAACAGCACCAGAATTACCCATTCTAAAGATTTAAACCTTGCCTGTGATATAAATGAGACCTGCTGGAGAGACAGGTATGTATCCCAGAGATTACCTCATCTCTGGAATAGGCCCCCCATCCATGTGAAGCAGAGTTCCTTCCTAACCCAATTCAACTGCAACTTGGACAATTGGATGGGGAACAGGAAATGCATCCCTGGTTTGTCACCTATGTCTCTACTGGACACAGGCAACCTGTAAATAGTTTATCTTCCAGAACCAAAACCAAAAACAAAACCACGAACTCCAAAAAACAAAGGTCTTCTCAGATGGCCAGTCCTCCACTTTATTGTACAAAATAGAGATTAAAAACACAAGTAAAATGAAGCACTTTTTATTTAGCACTCTGGCTAAACTTCATTAGATACATAATGCAATTAAAAATACTCTCGTATAAGTCACACCAAATTACAGTCAATTAAACATGCGATTCAACCAATTCACTTTTTAAAGCTCTAAAACCCTAGAGTAAGGTGAGCTCAAACAACTGTGTAATATTCAGCTATTCATGAATTAAAAGATATAATTAAAACATAAAACTCATAACTATATAAATATTTATATAAATACATGCATTATCGCCTCATAGCAAGAGGTTCTCCCATTCGATTCTCGGCTGGAGCGCTTTTTGTGTGGAGTCTGCATGTCCTCCCCGCGGTCGAGTGGCATTTGAAAGACATGCATGAATGGGCATGTCTTCGTTCAAGGTTGGGCATCTGGCTGGCACCTCGACACCATAAAAATCGACTGCTAATCATAAGCGGACCGGAGTTTCGCTGTGGCGACCCCTAACCGGGAAAATGCGAAAGAAAAACAACAACAGGTAAAATATATTTATGTAAAAAATACCAATAGTTAATTAAAAAAAAAATATATATATATATATATATATATATATATATATATATATATATATATATGGGATCTGGACACATGCTCGACTAGCATATGTCCGAATCACAAAACATTGAACACACATACACGAAAACGCTTAACATCGACAAGCGTTTCCGTGTATGTGTGCCTGTTTCGTAGATCGGACTACAGTGCAGGTAAGAGAAAATTCCCTTTTCCCCACTGTAGTGTGATCTCAGAGTGAGAATAATAAAGTAGGAGGGTGTGGGGGGTGCAGGGGGCAAAGCCCCCCCCCCTGCAGAAACATAGATTTTTTTTTGAACTACACATACACAGAAGCGCTTTTTGATGTTAAGCGCTTTCGTGTATGTGTGTTCGATGTTTTGTGATTCGGACATATGCTAGTCAAGCATGTGTCCTAGACCCATATATATATATGTGTGTGTGTGTGTGTGTGTGTGTGTGTGTGTGTGTGTGTGTGTGTGTGTGTGTGTGTGTGTGTGAGACACTAATATGTAGAAATAAACACATGGAAAGGAAGCATAAAAAGCAAGCTGTAACATAAAAGTAGTTATCATCTTTCTAAACTTTTCAATTTTTAGGACACATGCTAGAAAACAAAGTTGGTTCAATCCTGGGGGGGCAGCATGCATTTACACTTAGCTGCCACATTAGTTCTAGTTTCTCTAGGAGAAGTTATGTAGGCCTGCCTCACATGTCCATGGCGATGTGGTCGATGGCCCTAAATTTAAATTTATGTGATTGGCATTCATTACATAACTTCTCTTAGAGAAACTAGAACTAATGTGACAGCTAAGAGTAAATGTGTCCTGCCCCCAGGATTGAATGAACTTTGTTCTCTAGCATGTGTCCTAAAATTGAAAAGTTTAGAAAGATGATAACTACAATTATGATACAGCTTGCCTTTTATGCTTCCTTTCTATGTGTTTTTTTTCTACATACTAGTGTTTTATATATATATATATATATATATATATATATATATATATATATATATATATATATATTTTTTTTTAATTATCTTTTACATACCTATATTTTACCTGTAAATAACATATTTATATAAATATATATATAGTTACGAGTTTTATGTTTTAATTATATCTTTTAATTCATGAATAGCTGAGTACTACACAGTTGTTTGGGCTCACCTTACTCTAGGTTTATAGAGCTTTAAAAAGTTAATTGGTTAAATCATGTTTAATTGACTGTAATTTGATGTGACTTATAAGAGAGTATTTTTAATTGTGTTGTGTATCTGATGAAGTTTAGCCAGAGTATTAAAAGAAAAACACTTCATTTTACTTATGTTTTTTATCTCTATTTTGTACAATAAAGTAAAGGACTGGCCATCTGAGAAGACCTGTGTTTGTTGGAGTTCCTGGTTTATCTTCCAGGTCGTAGCTTGTAAATGTTTCATCTCCCAAGCCTCTGCTTACACTTATCAAGGGTATCAGAACTTGTCAGAGATTTTGGATGCATGGCTAGGCTTAAAAAGGCCCTTGAGGTCATTAGCCTAGTAAATACACCTAAAACATGCTGGCTATGCCCTTGCAACTCCCACTCTAATATCACCCACCACATCCAACCACTACCTTTCTTTCCACCCCACTAACTACCTTGATTATAGCAAGCTCAGATGCTCATAAGCCTAGTACTTATTATACAGCAGGAACTTCTTATTGTAACATTTGTTAAAGTCTGTTATGTACTTCGCAGATAAAGATTCTAGTTGTCTACTGATGTACTATGTTTTTCATCTGTAAATATGTTTGTAATTAATTGCTTTGTTAAATTGCAGATCACTATGTAATCCAATGTAACTACTGTCTGTTTATTTTAACTGTGGAGCTTTTCTCCCCTGGCCTCCACTGAAAATGGACCTACGTC
Organism: Protopterus annectens; assembly: GCF_019279795.1. Lineage (NCBI taxonomy): Eukaryota > Metazoa > Chordata > Ceratodontiformes > Protopteridae > Protopterus > Protopterus annectens. Next base: position 320,729,303 of record NC_056734.1, read on the forward strand.
CAGTCGGACACTCCCAGTCAACAAATGTAAATAAATAAATAAATAAATAAATAAATAAATAAATACAATAAAAGATAAAACAATACAAGCAATATTTTTTGCAGTAGTATTAACAGTGATGTTGATAAGGACTTTCAGGTTTGCAAGATTTACATCAACTTTTCAAATGCTTTTCATTATGAAGATCATCATTGTTTATACAAAATAACATTAAAATATAATAAAAAGTAGTTAATAGGATTACAACCTGGTTAACTCACACCGAGTAGTATACTGAACTCAAATATCAATAAAAATATAGTTATATAGTTAGCCAGGTTTTAGCACTTGGGCCCTGGTCTAGTACACGGCTTATAAGATTAAGGAGCTGGTAATAAGTTGTTCTCTGTGATCCAGTGGTTCAAGGTTTGATTCCCTCTGCCTTCATTGCTTAACTACATGACTTTGAGCAAGTCACTTAACCAGACACTGCTCCAGAGTCCCAGGCTGAGTCTAAAAGAGGTCCTTGGAGATCATCCCTCTACCCCAGAAAACAAATTCAAATAAAAAATAAAAATATAAATCTTGTAATAGGAACAGAGAGAGAATTTGATGGGGCCAGACAAAAGACAAAAAGGGTTGGCATTTAGTCCACAAATGTTAAATGCAGAAAATAGGAGGACATGTTTAATGTTCTCCTGTTTTGTATCAGTTGTTTGATATTGACTATTGGATCACATGTTTGGTTGTGCATGCAGTCTGGTGTGTATTTTCCTCTTAATCCTAATTATGTGCATTTTTCTGAAAGAAAATATATACCATGTCTTAAGTACTTTGCTGAATAATTGCTATAATTTCTTCCATTAAGCATCGACATGGAAATAATTAGTCGTTAGTCGATCAAAATATAATATGTTGTTTTCTGTTACACTCTGCACAGTTTTGTCAGCATTGTCACTGGTGATGGTTCTCAAAAAAATAATAGCAGTAATTTGACATGGGTATTACAGTAAATGTCCTGTCACATGGAAAAACAAATGATATTATATTCTTGCACATTTCTAGACATGAGCATATGTGCTGTCTTACAATGCAAATGATTGAAAAAACATGATCCTATTATGTGCTGATCTATAAACATTCATGACAAGTGTGATAGTAGCATCGCCACAAGTTTGGCAATGCTCTCCTTCAAAGATAATGACACTGTTGTTTGTATTTCCATTCATATGAAGTAAATGAGCACGCAAGGATTCAAGAACATGTTGTTGACTTCACAATACAGTATAAGTTCTTCACACTTACATTTATAGTTTATTGCTCAATCCTTAGGCATGATGCTGTGTCTTTGCAAATCATAAATAGTTCATTATTATCCCCATAATAATAAAGCATAAGTGATTTTTGCCTTATTGTGTGATGGAAAATGGTACTGAATATCATAATGCAAATCAGCATCCCTCTGTGCTAAAGGCTAACTATACAGCATGCAGAGTTATGCGTCACACTTTTATTTTATAGCAAAAAGCAAGGAAATGTGGCTTCATTGAAAGCAAAAGCCTTCTCTTGCAAAGATGACTGTTCAGTCATTAGCAACAATTCATTTTTGCTGATGAAGTCTTCTGCATGTCTAAACACTTTTTCCATAGTTTGCACTGTCCAGTACCTAAAAGTACTGTGCTATTTTATTTAACCTTATAGTCACAAAAACATTCACTGGAGGTGGCTTTGTAGTTGCTAAATGTAAGTTTATTTAAACGGATGATGAAAATAATGCTTTCTTTCACCTTGGTGAGCCTCATAAATAAAATCAGTCATACAAATGCTTTTCAACAGTTGAATGCTCATATCACTTTAGTCAGTGCAAGTCAAACTTTCAGAATCTAGCTCACTAGTTCAGTACATTATTTCATTTGGTTTCCAAAGCAATTCAGTATGTATATGTCCTTCAAATTACTTTCTTATTTATGTCAGTAGTTTCCTTCCTAAACAAGGTTTCAGCTCTTCTTTCAAACAATTAAACAAAAGCACTTTAAGAGACACACACTCTTTCAGTTCTTCTCCAGGATGTGCAGGATACTTTGCTCTTTCTCACTCATTCATAGCTATCTGTAGGTTCACAATATTTCCATGTTCCCCAAATCCTGTACTCCTTATTGAAAGAATTTGGCTTTAGTTAGCAAAAGCAACTTGCCCCCATAGTGACTATGGATATCCACCTCACTCTGATTTGGCTGCCCGAAAGCCTTGTAATTACCTTATAGGGTACACTGTTGCTATAAGTCATTACACCATCTCTTATATGCAGCTGGCCCCACATACATTATATAATTCTCCTCCAGTACTGAACCATCAGCTCCTCAGTTAGTGGTGGATTGTAGGTCTGTGACAATCCACAGGGTGTGACTGGGACAGACGAGGAGAGGAAATCTGGAGGGTTGACAACTCAGTGCTTACCTTGGATCACGTTCCTTATATAACCACTGCAAAAGAGCATAGTTTATGACTGTAAATATCTTCCTGATACATAATAGTTAAACATGCTAAGTATCTACTTTATTGCCAAGCACTGTTTCTGAAGGGTAGAGTACAATTGCTAAGCATTACTGAGCTTCTTTCAAATAAGGCGCATAGGATGATCTTTCCTGTCAACTGTCTGGGAAAAATATGCATGGATGCATATATTAGTGGTATCTGTAAACACAACAGACTGCTTGAAAGGCTTGTTCAGCTGCAAATTTCTATGTAGCATCTACAAGGACCATTCACTTGGATTAGTCAGTCTGTCGGCATTCAATTGTAGTGAAGCTCAGAACAACAGTATTGAACTTAGCTAGACTCAAGAAGTTTTGACTTGCTTTTTATGTAGTGGGCATTTGACAGTTTTTGACTGCCTCACTTTTCTCATCTTGAGGCTTTCCCAATCCTTGATCTATTACATATGAAATTAGTAGAATTCCACAGTGCCTTATTTGCTTTTAGTTGGATTTGCAGTTAGCCAGGTTTAGTGTACGGAATTCAAAGCAATTTTAACTTTGATGAAATGGCTTCCCAGGTCTTTACTCAGTTTTAAATAATGATCCATGTAGGCTCCAGCAGATATGGTACAAGGTCTAAGGATTTTGTCCATCAGATTCTGGAACACCCAGAGGTGTAATTTTGCAATGGAAATGTTCCTCTGATATGCAAAATGCCATATTTTCATTTGCTCCTAGGGATAATTATAATTGCTACTGAACTTTCTCTTTAATTAAAGTGAATAGAAACCTAGCCTTGCACAATATTTCAGCCAACTCATTAACTGATAGCATATGATAAAAATCAAATTACAGAATACCTTTCATTATCCTGAAGTCCTTGCAAAGCATTATAAATGTATCTGCTTTTTATAAGTAGTAAAATAGAGAAATTCCACTCATTCTGACATATTTTTGTGACTCCAAGTTTGAACATTTTCTTTACTTTATCTCAGCTAGGTGTTCCTATTCTAACATTTGGTATTGCTTCAGTTTCACTTTCTTATTGAGCACAGATAATGTGGTGTGCTAGATTAAACTGGTTCTGCCATGCAGCTCTGAAACTACATCCTTATTACTTAGTACTAGTTATTTAAATTCCGTTGTTAGAACTGTGTTGATTTTTCACTTAATTGGACTTTAAGACATGCTATGAAGGCTTTAATTTCTTCTGTAAACATGCTCTGTGCAAGCATGTTTGTTGAGAAAAATGGAAGCTAAATATATTTAAACTACAATGTAATGGTTCATAAGGGGTTAAACAAAATAATTCTGGGCATGACTTCTTATGATTGGATGGTGGAATAGAATTTAAGCACTGACTATTTAAGAAGTTTTTCTTTCTTTTACTCTTGAAGGTATTTTACACAAGACAGTTGGTTAAATAAAGATTGCCTTTTTATGCTGAAATATTGGATACTTTCTGCGTTTTGTACCTCTTCTAATGGATTGATGCTTTACAAGGTTACTACAGTGATTTCAGTTTCTTTTTAAGGCTTCAGATCCTTTATGAGGTGTAACTATTGGTAATCATTTGAAATGGTGGGATCCAGTAGAGCGTATTCTGAAACATGGAGACTAGATGGCCAAAAAACAGACTTTATATATATATATATATATATATATATATATATATATATATATATATGTATATATTCATTATACATATCAAGTCTGAGATGGCCATTTCACAGAATATTCCCTTTTCTCCAAAGTATGGCAATCACGTAGTTACTGTGTGTGTGTGTGTGTGTGTGTGTGTGTGTGTGTGTGTGTGTGTGTGTGTATATATATATATATATAGATGTATATATATATATATATATATATATATATATATATACATATATATATATATATATATATGTATGTATGCATGTAGTTGTGTTGGATGCTTGATCCTCCCATTGGAGGTTGCAGGAGGTTTGCTTCTTTGCAAAAAGCAAGCTTAAAGGAGAATGATTATATCTGAGACTCACTCTTCTCCTGGATTTTCAATCTTTTTTCCATCTGTTGGCACATAACATTGCAAGTACTGACATTTCAGTAGAGAGCTATAACTATCATGCATTCTTTTTCTAGGTTGGCTCACTCTATAGTTTGTTTAATTTATTCTTCTTATAATTTCATTTTGCAAGGAACATATTTTTCAGCTGAGAGTATTAACACAAGTACTACCAGATTTAACTCCCTGGGATAAGTAATTGTATTGTAATATCACTGAAGTGTCTTTTGAGGTCTTTGCCCATGTTCTTTAACTCTGAGAATTGTTTTTCCTAACCTATCCTGTATGTCTGTAAAATGCTGTAACAGTCCTTTAAAGGAGGACATTACCTCCATGCCATCTTTTTGCTATAGCCAACGAGCCTTGATGATGCCAGCCACACAGCAGTTCCAATGCTGTGAAGCCAACTGAGGCTTGAGGCACTTTCTTTTCCTGCAAAGAAAGCATAGGGTACAATTTGGATCCAGCTTCTCGTGGTCTGTTCTATGTCCTTCAAATGCACAGAAAAGAGAAACACCACAAGGGTAAGGTACCTCCAAACAAAGAAATTGTCCAAAATCAAATGTAGGAGAATGGCAGGTACTCCACAACAATCGAAGCAAACCACTGAATGAAAAATATACTCTTTATTCCATATAGTAAACGCTTTCACGTCTCCAAGGATGCTTCTTCAGACTTAAAACAATATTAAAGCTTTTCAAATCCATTTAAATATGTCATCACTTCTTATAAAAAAACAATAAAATGCCTAATAAAAAAATGAAGAATCAGCATACATAAATTATAGTTAATATGTTAATAATAGAGCTTTTATAATTTTGTATTGTAGATTATTAAATGAAGATTCTTTAAAATGCAGAAGTTTACTGTACACATTATATATATTATATATATTATATATATTATATATATTATGTATATTTTACCCCCACCCCCTTTTTTTACTCATATGCACATATACATACTTATATATTTTTATTCTACACTATTATATGTTATCTTTATATGACGTGCATTTAAAACAACACATATTAGAATTGTGACTTTAAGAGTTCTTATCATGTGCTTTTTATTAGGCATTTTATTGTTTTTATAAGACGTGATGACATATTTAAATGGGTTTGAAAAGCTTTAATAATGTTTTAAGTCTGAAGAAGTGTCCTTGGAGACGCGAAAGCGCTTACTATATGGAACAAAGAGGATATTTTTCATTCAGTGGTTTGCTTCGATTGTTGTGTTTTATGACCTTCTATAACACAAACATTAAGGTCTAGTTAAAGTGCTTAACTAGACTATATGTTTTGATGTGATGTATAGACATCCACTGTTTTTACATGTTAAAAAAATCATGCATTACTCTGAACATTAGTGGATTTCTAAGGTTAGTAATAACATTTTAGAGGTTCCTCTTCTGCAGTGAAGCAGCACTATTCCCCTTGCTATGGCCTTTGCAGTGGCATGTTGTAGACGTACTGCCTTAAGAAATGTTGATGTGTAGTCAAAACCTACTAGCGTATACTGATGGAACTTACTCAAGTTTAGAAATTGACCAACAATTCCTTTGCTATCTGTTCAAAAGCAGCATATGCAGTGGATAAGACTGACAAAAGGTTCTGCATTCTTTAGTTAGCATAATGCTTTGAAAATTGGGGCGGGCTGCACAGATGTTTTTGTCTAGCTAAAGCCTTTTACCTTAACCACTTTTAGATGATAACCAAGAATATGGGTACGAATTATATTCAGTACAAGTGTTCTGCAAGGTGTGAAACTAATAATTGTCTCAGTATCTCTTTTCTGTTATCTGCTATCTTGTATGCAGGTAATTTCTAGATTCAAAACAAGAGTATATAGATAGGTTTTCTGTTCTTTCTATTCTGCATTTTCTCACTCAGTGTTCCCTCTAGGTCTACACAGTATATTGTCTTCCTCCCAACATTTTTAAGATTAATATGACTTGTGTTCTATTCAGCAAAGTCAGGTTATTTTCCTCATTATTCTAAGTTGAGGAGGAGCATTTAGCCTCTTCCTGTATGAGTACAGGTAGAGGCTTTTTCTTTCCACCTAATTCATCCCCTGCAAATGTTAGCTAATAAAGATAATTTTCTTCCATCAGAGAAATTGGCATTGTCACTTTCCCTCCTTCAGTATTTTTATTATTTTATTTACCCCTAGAGTTTTGCTTCCATTGTCATTTGCCTTAATTTAGCAAAGAGAAGTTTACAAATCTATTCAGGATCCTTTTACTCATGTTTTTCCATATACACATAGTCCTGCCTTGTCAGTTTTCACATTATACCTTATGTTATTAAAAAGAGTGTTTTGGGAATACTTACCTTCTTTGTCAGTCAGTCAATGACCTTTCTTACTACTTTAACAATTGGCGTATTTTGGCAAGACTGAATATTAGGGTATCTCTCCCTTCTACCCATATTCAACGTTTGTTTCCATTTGAAATATCATTTCTACACCTTTTTCTTTACTATTCCAATGTGTTTCTGATAAATTCTCTGGATGAAAATTTTCTGTGCCAACATCTTCCCTAGCTTTTTAATTTGGGGAAATTATTTCTGTGGCATGATGGGATACACTGTTTTGTCTCCATGTGGACATACTACTTCAGAGTTTCATGTATTACTTGCTTTATGCTTGCAAACATCCTCTTCTATAAGTAAAGTAATTATGATCCCAGAGTCTAGCAACCTTTTTGTATTTTTTTCCAGCTACTATAATGGTGCATTTAATTGCCTTATTGACAACACAATGACATCACAAACTTAGTAGAAAACAGTTAATTTTATTATAAATGCCCATTTTCTTTTCAGTTTAGCTGTAACTGATTTATCAGCTGTTGGATTAGCATTAACAGTTTTACAGGCATGATACTGAGAGTATTCAATGCGTAGTACATTGGGTTTACTATCATATTGTCAACTTACAGGTATTTGACTCAGAATATGGTCAACGTACCTCCGTAAATTTCGCCCAACACAAATACTGAACATCAAAACTCCCTACCACTCTGGTACCAAGAACAAGTACTACAATGGTTTCAGAAGAGGACAAGGAAGGAAAGTCAGGGACGTCATTGTTTGACATTATGCCATGCGTGACGTAGGATATTGTGCAAATGGATTCAACCACCTGCGAGTCAACATAATGACAGTAAACAAGTGCTTTGCTATAGGCCCCTCTTAGAACACATAAATTATTTCAGATGGCAGCAGTTTTTGTTTCCTTGCAGGTGAAGAAACAACACAGGTAAAGATTTATCATTATCTCCCAATGCATACAAATCTAATTTAAAATTTACATTCCAGAATTTAGAATTAAGAATTATAATCAGAATTAGAATTTGGAATTTAGTTTTTTGCAAGAAAACATAAATAAATAAATATATATATATATATATATATATATATATATATATATATATATATATATATTCAGAAGACTTGGCATAAATTGAGAAACCTGCTACTAGAATTTTTAAAGTTTTTTTTATACATTTACTTCAAGCTGTAATCATTATTACAACTATCACAGTTTATTGGGCATTGTTCTGGGTTTGTAGTCTGTCATTGAGGTAGAAAGTTATATGTCGATTGGGGTGACTTGCTTTTGAAGGTTAAATACTAACATGTAGCAGTAATTCTGTTTTAAACTCATCAACTACTGGTCTGTGCATGGACTTTGCTCCAGCAAGGCTGCAGTTCTAATTTGAAGCACTTGTCAGGCTTTATTAAAGTCGCCATGAAGTACTCCATTTTGCTTAAGTAGAAAACAGCCTTTACAGTACAAAGTTTCAACACAGCACATAATCCTTCTAAGAAATAACACTATACTACCACGAGAGCTCCCTAATGAACATCAGCTATAGTTCTTTTCTGTGGTGAGAGCATATCCCTGTAAAGGTATAGGGAATTTATCTTATTCACGTGTAACATGAGTAAATAATCGAGGAAGAAACTGTAGTTGGTCTCCCCACTCAGTAGTTAATCCTTTCAGAAGTAGCACATGCTCACAAAGACCTGCATTTCAATATATTACTGGGCAGAAATAGCTCAAGCAGGGTAGCTTGGCTTGCAGGCATCATTAAAGTTATAGTTTCTTATGTTCAGTGAAAGCAATCACTGTATTATTTTGATTAAGTTTTTAAACACAGAAGCCATCATCGGCAGCAGCTTTACAGTTGCTAAAATCTGGTCTGTTTGCAAGGGTAATAAAAATAAATATTCTTTGCAACTAGGAAAATAAGATAAAAAATACAGGTAAATACTCATATCCCTCCAGACAAATGCACATAACATTTTCAAAATCCCACTCAATAGTTCAGATTACATATTTTCTCATGAAAGTAGAACATTTTTTTCCTCTCAGGACAATAGCTTCTCAAACACAGCTTCAGTTCTCTTCAAAGCCTTGCATGCTGCCTGGTCTTGTCACACATAGAAGTCTTAAGACTTCTTCTCCAAAATATTACCAAGACTACACTGCTCAGAAATCTGTCTTCCTTACTGAAAGTGACTTATTGTACCAGAGGTGTTCTACTAATCCATTATAAATAAATGCTTCACTCTCACTTGGCTGCCTGAATGGTCATCACTTTCCTTGTATGACATATCCTCTCATATAAGGCACTTTGCCATCCCTTGTATGTGCAGCTGCTTCCACTTATACTATATAGCAGTGTGGCTCTACTTTTATTTGTTGAAGGCTCATTTCTTCAACAAACAAAAGTACAATCCTAGTTACCTGAAAGTGCACTTAAACGAAAGTGCACTATTGCGAATAATGGTTCACCAAACCAGTAATAAAAAAAAAAACAATGACACACTGCAGCACCAAAGTATGCTACAGTGGGGTAAGGGAATATACCTGTTTCCACACTGTAGTGTGATCTCTGAGTTAGTATATATAAAGTAGCAGGGGCATGGAGGGCTCAGCCCCCCACATGGGATGTGCAGGGGGCCTTGCCTCCATGCAAAACTGCCTTTGTAGTGTGCCATTTTATTTTTATTACCGGTTCAGTGAACCAGTATTCCCGAAAGTGCACTTTTGTTTAAGTGCACTTTCGCATAACTGGAGTCGTACTTTTGTTTGTCGAAGAAATGAGCCTTCAACAAATAAAAGTAGACCCAGCAGTATATATGAGATGATTTTCACTTTTCCAATTATCTTTGCAACACAACTGTACACATTTTGCATAACTTCACAGTCATTATTGTCATATATTGATATTGTTAGACCTTCTTCATTTTTTCTTGTACTGTCTTTGATTAACTTATTAGTCTTTTGTATTTCATTGTGCTGGCTCAGTTTGTGAATGAAATGGTCAAATAAGGTTAGCACACTCTTGAAGTTAATAAGAAAACAAATAATAAATAGAATGCATTTCTTCTGAACAATCTCCATTAGATATCACCAGGTATGAAAATTACTTCAAAATATATTGCTTGTTAAGAATCACATCTAGAATACCAAGGTTTGCTGTTTGCAACTTAACTAATAATAATAATAGTATATTATCTGTAACAAATTTGCTAAATTTGATACCCCTTTCAGAATCCACCACTGTATAGCATTAAAAAGCCTAAGTTGGTTAGAACTGCCTCATCAACTAACATATACACAGCTTCTTACTACGTATAAAATTATCCAGCATCCATCTGTCTGTCTAGCACTAAAAAACATTCTACACAACTATGTGTTCAGTTGGTCATTGCAGTTTAGTAACAAAAAACTGCTGTCTGTCTACAAAACTATCAAATATGCTGGGCATTGTCTGCACTTGTACAAGGCTGCTATAGCCTGGAACACCTTACTTGTATCCATCAGGTCAATATCCTCCCTCCCATCTTTCAAAACAACTCTGAAAGACTTCCTAGCTAAAATATAGCTTAGTTCTTGCTCAAAATAAATGTAAACGATATCCTTGAATGTGAAAAATTATCTCTTCATTCCAATTTAAGTGCTTTTTCATTTACTTTCACTTATTTTATTGCATTTGCACTTGCCTGTTGCTTTTATCAGTGACTTTTAGCTAATTTATCCCATTTGCACTGTTTTAAAGGAATTTACTGATTAACTGCATTTCATTACTGTTTAACTGTATTTCAGTGCAATTTACTGCAATTCATTGTGTTTAACTGCATTTTACTGCATTTCATTACTGTCTAACTGTATTTTTTCATATTGTGAGTTCTGTTTGTGTCTGTAACTGGTTAAGCTGTGATTTTCTGTGAGTTTTACTGTGTTTTTAACCCTTAAATTGAGTAACATAGTCTGGATACAGTTTTGCTGCATCAAGAGTTGTTTGTTTTCGCCTTCTCTGTTCCTGGCAGCCATCTTGTGTTTCCCTTCTGTGTTTCTGCCAGCTATCTTGTGTTGGTATGGGCCTGTCTTCTCAGCTAGTGAGAGTAGCAGGGCTGCCTGGATCTTGGCTGGCACAGGCTGATTGGTAAAGAGAGCAGGGGCTAGCATTTCTGTGTTACAAGATTCGTCTATTGGTTTGGTATTTAAACCCTACATTTGAGCTGGTTTGGGCATGTTTGCACATCATGCGCCACAACGGCACTGTTTTTAACCCATTGAAAGGTATTCCAGGTACAAATTTTCCGTTAGTAGCACTTGTGTGATCACTAGTAGTACTCATCTTGGACCTTCCACCTTTTACCCCCTTAGCTCTGTTTGGCCTCTCTCCCTCAAATTATGGACAATTTCCTACAGTTTCTCCAGCCAGGCTAGTTGATATGGGCATCCTGAGACAGTGGAGCAACTGCCTAATGCACACAGACAACCCTCTACTACTACCACCTAGGAACACAATTTATAAGAGATGCAATTACGTTAAGAACTTAGAGTCTCTGCTGTCTCCCTCACAAGACAGTATATCTGGCACTGAAAAGGTTGTCACCAGAAACACCACACCTCAAACACCACCCACACCTACACAACACACAACCACATATGCAGAAGTCCTCAACAAAAACATATCCAAACAAAAGAGGCCTCCTAGGCAAAAACACACATGAATTCCACAGCCCACCACACCACATTCCATACATAGTCCACACACCTGTGTCTCACAGCCACTAAGACCTAAGCATAAACCCAACATATTAGTCATAGGAGACTCCATTGTGAGATCCACAGATGTGTTCCTCAACAGGCTGGATAAGGAGAAAGTCATGGTTAGTTGTTTGTCAGGTGCCAGAATCTGCCATATCAGACATGAACTCAGTTCTGTCAACAAGAGGCACTGTTATGACTCTGTCATAGTCCATGTTGGCACGAATCACTTGAGACATACCTCCCTGGACTATATGAATAGAGACATGATCAAGCTCACTGAAGATGTGTCCCAGGCAGGTATATCCCTAGACTTAATCAACATTCTACTGTCTCCCAGAATGATGCCTTAATACAAGCAGAAAATGACTTTCTTTAACAATTGGCTTAGTTTCTGGTGTCCTTCCAAGGGGATCCAGTACCTGACAGCGTGGGAAGACATGATAGACAGGCAACGATGCTTTGCCAGAGATGGCCTGCATCTGTCTCCCTTGGGATTCAGGTTTCTGGCAAAGGCTCTTCCTACCCCATAGTGCCTTTTTTAGGTAATGCCATAAGGTCAAAACTACCAACATGAAAATTTCATCAAAACACAAATTAAAGGTCATGCTGCTAAATGTGGACTCTAAACATGAAACTGCACTTGTTGCAAGCATTCTTAACCCTGGAAGATCCTGACATTTGTGCAGTCACAGAAACCTTGTTCAAAGCTGTGAAGAGCAGCCCAGCCATACTAGGTTACTCATCCAATCATACATTCAGAACCCAAACAGTGGGCAGCAAAGCATAAGAAGGTGGAGGTTTCAATATATATTAAAGACATACACACCTCCAGGATGGTCAAACAGTATGATGCACAGGAGACACTCCAGGTGCAGTTAACTGTTGACAAGACCCCTATTCAAATCATAGCTAGCTACAGGACCCCAACTTTGACTCAACTCCACCTATCTGAACCTCTTCAAATCTATCAAGATTCAACCCTTTACCCTGATACTGCGTAACTTTAACTATCCAACCATAGACTGGAAGAACTACTCGTGCCAAAATGCAAATGCCCAGAGATTCCTTGATTTAGTCAGTGCAAATACATTGGACCAGCTGATTGACACCCCTACAAGAGGTCATAATATCTTGGACTTGGTGTTAACCAACATGAGTAACCACTGCAGCATCCCTACAGTGTCAGTCTCCCTGGTAAGATCCAACCACAAAGCAGTCACCTTCGAAGTCACCATCTCCCCCAACCCCCCCCCCCCCCAGCTAGGGTCAAACAAAAAAAAATTCTCCAAAGCTGATTACAACCTGACTGATACAACCCACCTCCTTAGGAGCTGGCACAAATTCCCAAACCTAGACTAAAGTACCATACAAGCATTTAGATAGCTGCATGGAATCAGGAATACCCAACTGGAAAAAAATCTCCTCCTCAAGGAAAAGTAAACCTGTCTGGTTGACATCTGCAATAAATAAACTCTATAATAAAAGGAAAAACATTGCTGTCCAGGACCAAGGAGTGGGTGCCTAATTGGAAGCAATCTCTCTTAATGTGAATAAACAAATAAGAGTACCAGTGAAATCCTCCAAAGCATACTTCGAGTCCAAACTGGTTACATCTACTAAAGGCAAACATAAGGCCTCCTTCACATATGTCCGCAAACTCAAAGGACGCACTCAGATCTACTCAGAACTGGTGGTCAAAGGCACCACATACACAAATGCCATAGATATAGATAACCTACTGGCAGACAGGTTCAGCAAAAACTTCATCCTTCTGTCCTCCCCATTAGTAGATCAGGACATCCCCAGCACATGCCCCTCTTCCCCTTATCTCTAGGGAGCAAGTCATTAGCACAGTATTCAACCAAAGCCTGAGTACTAGCTTCATCCCAGCTGAGTGGAGGACAGTAACTGTCATTCTTTTGTACAAAGGTGGAGCATCCACTGATCTAGGAAATTATAGACCCATCAGCCTAACTAACCTGATCTGCAAGACCATGGAACAGATTATCATGGACTTCATTAACAAGGACATTGGCAACCCCCAAATACTCAGTCCCACACAGTTTGGTTTAGGCAAGGGGAGGTCATGTCTGACAAGCTTGGTCAACTTCTCTGAGACAGTCACCAAAGCCATGAATGAGTGGATGACAGTGCACACAGCCCACCTTGACCTGGCCAAAGCCTTCAATACTATTCCCCAATTGGGTATAATAAATACACTCTCTCAGCTAGGCATCTATCCATTTGTTACCAGATGGGTAGCAAACTGTCTGACTGAAACAACCCACCTAGTCAAAATTGGGGTTAGCCACCTCAAGCAGTAGACCTGTAACAAGCTGCATATCCCAGGGATCAGTTGTGGGGCCTCTGTTGTTTGGGATATACTTTTCTGAGGTGCAGACCAAAACCAGTGGGCTATGGCTGACCAAGATTGCAAATGACTGCAAGATGGGCACTGTCATCAATTCCCCTAGTGATGTGGATGTCCTCCAAGAGGGTCTCACCCAAACATATGACCGGTGCCAGAAACATGGTCTCAAACTGAATGTCCAGAAATTTATCATTATACCCTTTGGGGAGAGTGATGTCCCCACAAATTATCACATTGATAACAAGGTCCTAAGCACACAGTCAGTCATGAGGGACTTGGTCAGCCAGGTTGATAGCAACTTGACTTTTAACCACCATATTGCCTCCATTGAACGGAAGACTTTCTATATGGCCCACCTCATTAGGAAGGGTATCTCATCTGGGGACAAGAAGGTCAGGACATCCCTGTACTCTTCTCTTATAAGACCCATTATTGAGTACAATGCCTTTTTTGGTATGTACCTCACAAAGGACATGCAATAGCTGGAGAGACCACAGATATTCCTCTCCAGGAGAATTCAGGGCCACATACATCTACCCTACACAGATAGGCTAAAACCCTTGTCACTCTACTCAGTCTCATACAGATTCCTCAGAGGTGACATCTGCCTGGCATACAAAGCAATTTCAGACCCCACCTTGATGGGACTGCTGCGTATCCACAAGTCAAGCTCTACTCGAGTAAACCACACACATGACCTCAACATGGTCTGTGACATCAATAGGACTTGTTGGCAGGACAGATTTGTGTCCCTGAGACTCCCCCTTCTGTAAAATAGACTCCATCTCCACGTCAAGTAGAGTACCTCATTATCCATTTTTAAGCTCAACATGGATAACTAGATGGGGAACAGAAAATACACCCCTGGAATTCCACCTGTGTCCCTGTTGGACAGGGGCACTGGGTGCTGACTTGTCAGAACTTGGGCTAAATTCTTGGCTAGGCTTGTAAGGGCCTCAGGGCCAATAGCCTTGTAACTTCCTATGATCCTATGATCCTATTATACCTCCTTACTCTCAATCCTTCACTTGCTTCCCTACTTCTGTCAAATTTTCTTCCCTGACTTTCTTTCTAAATATACCATAAGCCTATTTTTCCCTCACTTCATATTGCAATAACTATTTGTATTAGACCAACTTACCTTTAATTTCTCTACAAATGTCTAAAATTTCTTTAAATATTAAATGATTGTCATAAAACTTGTATTGCTCCTTAAACAAAATGTTTTTATATTATGCCTAATTTGTTATAAATATTTAATCTACAGATGTTGTTTTATTTTTGAAGACTGTAAAATTATTTTTCTTTAAAATGTTTTTCTAATAATTTGGAACTTTTCTTCCTGGTCCTGACCTGAAAATGGGCTTCTACCCAGTCGGACATTGCCGGTAATCAAATGTTAATAAATAAATAAACAAAATGCAGAACTATGATTCTGTGAATTAAAGTATTGCAATAGATACTTTACTACCCGCAGTAATTAATTGGATAATGGAGGGAAAAACATTATTTTTCACACTGCAGTGAAGCATAACTGTTCAGTGTAACAGAATCCTGTGTTATGAAAATCAGTTGTTATGAAGTATACCCTAGGCTCATATATACATATAACTATACACATACACACACACACACACACACACACACACACACACACACACACACACACACACACACACACACACACACACACACACACACAGACATATACACATATACAGACACACACACACACACATATACACATATACAGACACACACATACACACACATATACACATATATACACACACACACACACGCACACACACACACACACACACACACACACACACACACACACACACACATATACACATATGCACACACACAGACATATACACATATACAGACACACACACACATATACACATATACAGACACACACACACACACACACACACACACACACACACACACACATATACACATATACAGGCACACACACACACACACACACACACAGACATATGCACATATACAGACACACACACAGACATATACACATACAGGCATGCACACACACACACACACACACACACACACACACACACACACACACACACACACAGACATATACACATAGACAAACACACACACAGATATAAACACACACACACACATACACACACACAGACATATACACATATACAGACACACACACACACATATACACACACACACACACACACACACACACACACAGCAGTTAAACACACACACACACACATACACACACACACACACACACACACACACACACATATATACACATATACAGACACACACACAGACATACACATATACAGACAGACACACACACACACATATACAGACACACACACACACACAGACATATACACATATACAGACACACACACACACACACACACACACACACACACACACACACACACACACACACACACACACACACACACACACACACACACACATATACAGACACACACACCGACGCACACACATATATATATATAAAACTATATATATATATATATATATATATATATATATATATATATAAACTATATATATATATATATATATATATATATATATATATATTTTTTTTTTTTTTTTGTAGGTTTGTGACTGGGATTTGAACACTACAACTGTGCCCAATAAAACATAATCCCTAACACATACTAATTCTTTCTCATATGGTGCTGCCACTTTATAATCTGTAGTCTCTGCTGTACCACTCTATGACATCATGCGACAAGGCATAACTAGCTTAGATATTATATTTGATAGGAAGAAATATACTAAAATGCAAGTAAGAATGCCTTTATGATATGCTGTAATACTAAGAATTTAGAGACGCATGGCATGGACCAGCAAACACCAGGCAGGCTGAAGGGCATAATTTTATTGAGGAAACTAAAGCAACATGTCATGTAGAAAATGGCTTCCTCACCTGGTATCATAGATCGCATAGACTGTCATCTATTCAATGTGGTGAGATGTCCAGTGAGTTACTCAAAGCTATGATGTGAAACAATCTTTGTCTTGGAATAGGTGCTCTCCAATGCTGTCTCTGTGAAAAAAGAAAAACATATATAAACATACATGAAAACATATGGCCAGTCATGCTACACTGTACAGTGAACAAGACATTCCTTCTTAACATAACAAAGAAGCATGACATCATTGGTACCTAACATGATGTCACCTCAACCTTGTAAGACTGTGTAAAGCATTTATTGGTGGTGTGAATGTTTAAGAAGGTACTATAATCAACTTTCAGGAAATAGATCTATAAACTCTTTTGTGTTCTCATGATCTTTTGACCCTTTAAACCATAGTGACTCTTCCAGGTGTTTCTCTAATTCTAGTGATACCTCTAAGCATCTAATACTACCTGTCCATACTATTGTTAATAATACCTAAACCACAAAACATACAAAGTATTGAAAGAGTTCATCTTAAAGTTTTCCTGACGGGCAACATAACTACATTTATATTTGCCTTCTATCTATTGCAGCTAAAGAAATATTACATTTTTCTCATACACTCCTTATTTATAATGTCATATTCTCTAAATATCAAGAACCAAGCAACACAGATGGAACTATTTAGCACCTTATGAAAGCCTACAAATGGCTGACCAAAACATTGCTAGTAAAATTAATGCATCTTGACAGGTTACTGATGTACTGCAAGCTTCTTAAAAAAATTGAAAAAAAAAACATATTTTACCATATTTATTGTGACTGATAAAATCCAGGTTAAGATGTTAATGTAGGCTGCCCTGTAAAGACTAGTTGGCAGTGAACAACTCGCCATTTACACTTCTTTAGTAAAGCATGTTTCCAGGGTGGCTAGGGTGGTGTAATGGTTAGTGTTGCTGCCTCATAGCAAGAGGTTCTCCAGTTTGATTCTTGGCTTGGGTGCCTTCTGTGCAGAGTCTGCATGTCATCCCTGTGGTTGTGTGGGTTTCCTCTGGGTGCTCCAGTTTCCTCTCAAAGACATGCTGTAGGTGGATTGGACACTCTAAATTGGCCCTAGGTGTGTGTGTGTTCCCTTCTGTGGAAGGGTGGGTACTGGGTTGGCAACTTGACACTGTAAAACTCCACTGCCAATTAAAAGCAAAGAGGTGGTCTGCTGTGGTGAACCCTAACTGGGAAAAGCTGAAAGAAGAAGTAAAACATGTTTCCAGTGATAAAAACTTTTACTTGCATTGTGATGATACAATTTGATTTTGTCAAAAAATCAGGATGCAGACATTAGAAGTAAGAGTGCAAACATCCAGAGTTCTGTTGCTGGCCATGAGTTTTATTGGATCAAATACAATCTTCTCACCTAGCCCCCTTCAATATATTTCAGATCTAAGCATATCCCTCAACCTATTTGCACAATAATCAAGAGCAAAGCCAAAAATAATGGCATGAAAAAGGGCCAGTTTTATGGACAAATTTCAAAAATTGCTCTCATAAACTTAAAACATTGTTAAAATGAAAGGTTTTGCATTAGCATAAATTTCCTGAAGAATATGAAGTTTGAATCTTAAATATCTGCAGTCCTAAATGATTTGTCATAAAAACACAAATTTTATGAGGAACAAATCAAAAATGTTAGGTAGAAATCTGGACATCCTGGGAAATTCTGGACAGTAGAAAGTTATGATTTTAAGGCATCCAAGGAAAGAAGAAAAAAGAGAATAATATGCCAGATTTGGCATGGCCCCATTTTTTCCCCTTTGTTGATTTCAGTATAATACATCAACAATCCCTACAGACCAGTGATTCTTTATTCTTGACTAACTTTTCCAAACATATAATAAATACACTAACCTCCAATATTTGTCTTTAGGTTCATAAGACAGCTGTTACTAAATGTTTTATTAATGATGATCTCAGCTAAAGCACTCTCCATGGTGCATTTCTTCTGAAATGGGAAGGAGTTTTTTATACAATGAATACACTGTCCAGTGAAGTTTACTAGGCAAAATTCCTACTGCAGCAAAACCACAGCATAACCCATCAAGCACAGCTCTATAAAGTACTGTTTCACTAAAATGTCGTACTGGACAAAATCTACATTAAAACCTTAATTCTGTGCACTGCCAAGCTTAGCCATTTATTTATTTTTTATTTGTTTGTCATTTGTTAACTGGGTTAGTCCAGCTGATCCAAAATTTTTAGTGAAGACCAGCGGAAAAATGCTCCAGCAGAGAAAAAATAATGTATACAGAACATTAAAGAGCATACATTCAAAGTACGAGAATATTACATGGAATTTATCATACATTAAGAAGCAAGAACAAATCACATTTAAAAGCAAGAGGAATCGCATAGTTATGTCATTGCAACTATTTACAGTAACAGTTGTTGATATGAAAAAACAGAAAAAATAAATACAGTAGTAATCACCTGAGTGATATACAGGCATTAGTTCTGTGCTAGTAAATTCTAGAATTACAACAGTCAGAGCTAGACTGGTAATAAATGCATGAACAGTGTTACAATTGTAGAGAGTCTAAGTCTTGGAAGGCAGACAAATAAGAGCAATGAGTGGTATAGATATGTGAGGGTGGGGTATTAAGCAGGGTCTCGGCATGGGCAGGAACTTATATTAAGAAGGTAGTTTTTAAGTTCAGTTTTGAAACGGGTTGAATAGTTGACGTTATGAATATATGGTGGAAGGTTGTTCCAGGCTTGGGACACTGCATTTTTATAAAGAAGTTTACCAATGCTTTTGTTGTTTTTTTTTTAAATATTAAGAAGGTGTTGATCTGAGCTGTGAAGAGTTCAAGAGGGGGTATAGAAGGATGTGAGAGAGGAGAGAGCAAGACATGCTGAGGGTTTGTTAAGCAAGGTGTGAGTGAACTGCAGCTGGGTAAGAAGAAGAAGCCGGGGGAACTCAGCCACTGAAGCTACTCTAAGGCAAGACAGTGATGGAATTTATATGGTTGATTACGGGCAAATCGAGCAATGTTGTTGTAAGTTTGCTGCAGTCTGGTTATTAGGGTAGATTGTAGAAATCTGAATACAGGAGAGCCATATAGAAGACAGGGTAGGAGGAAAGCCTGAGCAAGTGTGGAGTTGGAGTTAGACGCAAGGAATTTTTTTTTGTTTCTATAGAGACCTATTTTTTTGATTTGTCTTTTTAATACATTGTTGAACATAGAAGTCAAATTTTAATTGGTCATCAATTATGGTACCCAGAAGTTTAGAGTGTGAATCTGCTTTGGTAAGGGTATTGTTTTGTGATGTGATGGAGAAGGTGCTTTTATGGCATGAGAGATATTTAGGGAGGAATAGTAGGAGTTTGTTTTTTTTAGGGTTCAGGATGAGATGGTTATCATTTAGCCATTATTCAATGTTATAAAAAGTGTTTTGAGTGACTGAGTGGAGGAGAGAGATGTCATCAGATCAGAAGATAAGTGTAGAGTAATCTGCCTATTGTATTGTTTCAGGGAGGAAGTGGTGCAGGAAGAGTGGACGTTGTTTGTGAAGATGTTAAAAAGAAGAGGTCCCAGGATAGAGCCCTGGGGGATGCCAATATAGATGGGTAAGAAAGGGGAGCAGGTAGAATGCCATCTGACTGACTGTAGTCTATTGGATAGGTAGTTAGAGAACCAGACAATAGCAGAGGAGGAGAGGTTGAGATCAGCTAGTTTAGTTAGTAGTTTAGAGAGAGAGAGACAGTGTCAAGAGCTTGTGGGAGGTCATGGAAAAGACATGACACCAGTAGTTTTTTGCCTCTAACCTCTACAACAGTATGTGTAAAAGAGAGAAGGGTGGTGGGTGTGCTATGGTTTGGCCTGAAGACATGTTGAGTTGCGGTCAGAAGATTTTTTGTCAATTAGATAGTTCAGAAGCTATTTGTATATGCATTTTTCTAGAATTTTAGAGAATGGTGAGAGAATGGCTATAGGTCTATAATTTGATGGATCTGTGGAGTTACCTCCTTTGTGTAAGGCTATGGTGTAGAAATATTTCCAGATATCAGGGACAGTAGATTTTTTGACTGACCTATTTAAGAGTATGGAGACAGGGTAAGCTATTGAGTGAGCTGCAAGTTTAAGAACAAGAGGGGGGAGGTTATCAGCAGAGGGGGAGCATTACTTTATTTTAAGTAGAAGAGATTTAATATAAGCAGTGGGGACAGAATTTAGAGAAAAAGGAGCGATATTTGTGTTGTTAGGAATGGTGGCTGGTAGATCTGAACTTTGTTCAGTTTGAGTTAATTTGCGAATAGATTCTAGGAAATAAGAGTTCAGTAGGATGGAGGTGTCTTGAGGAGTATTGTTGTGATAGGGGTTTGGGGTAGTTGGTCTTCCAGGTATAGGATTTTGTGAATGGTTGACCAGAATTTTTTAGGGTTGGAGTTGTGGGTGAATTAGGCCTCGTAGCAGAATTTGTTTGTCTTTGTTAATATCCTTTTTTGTGAGATTTCTGAGCTCTTTATATTTTTGGAGAACCACAGCAGATTTAGTTTTCAGCCAATGTTTCCAGGTGCTATCCTGAGTTTTCATAAGTGTTAGGGTGTCCTTTGAGAGCCAAGGGGTATGGGTTGTTTCAATCCTAACTTTCCTTAGTGGAGCTAGGGTGTTAAGGATATCAAAGAAAATATGGTTGAAATCAAGAACTGCATTGTTGAGAGGAAGGTATTTGAGTCTGGACCAGTTTATAGATGTGCGCCTATTATTGTATGTCTGGACATTGGAGGAGTAGAGATTACAGTGGTCTGTGCAGAGGTGGGCCTTGGATATATGTAGTGAGTGTCTATGTACAAAGATGGAGAGGTGGTCAATCAGGGAGTCAGGGAGTGTGCCTGGGTTTTGTTACAGATTTGGGTTAGAGGTAAGGATACAATCAACGGTGGAACTATTATTGTTATTTTTATTATGACAAGTGGGTGTTGTAATGAGTTTGTTGCATTTGCTAAGGTAGGTTGTACTTCTATACCATTTGCAGAGGAATTAACTTGATGGCTGTCACAACTCAGGTTCATAGGTTCATAGGTAGGTGCTGGGCTATTGGCCCTAGGGCCTATATAAGCCTAGCCAAAAAGGTACTCTGGCTTTCACCACCCAAGAAAATAATTTTCCTGTAACTCATGGAATGAAATGCCTGTCTTAATTGCAGAATACTGCTGTTCATCTGTGGCAAAGAGAATGGCTTATTTCACACAGTTAGAGAAATGAGACAAACTATTAATGTGTCAGTGGAGTTAACTTCCTAGATGTGACTTGACATCCACTTTATGATCTCATTAAAGGGATTTTACCAAAACTTTTCTAAGATGTCAGAATTAGTTATATTAAGTAAGGTAAGCAAGGGACATACCACATATGAGAAATGTTCACTTTCAGCCCCATTTTTAATTTTTAAGGTCACTTTCAACAAAACATTATGCCATTCTTAAGGGAATCACCAAAAGGGACCACATTAATGAAAAACACCAGTGTGTGTTTGTGTGTGTGTGTGTGTGTGTGTGTGTGTGTGTGTGTGTGTGTGTGTGTGTGTGTGAGTGTGTGTGTGTGTGTGTGTGTATATATATATATATATATATATATATATATATATATATATATATATATATATATATTTATATATTCTAGACCATGAATATGCAGTATAGTAAGATATATTTTGTCATTTTTTTAGCGCTACTCACTCAGATAGTCAGTAGGGTTTCCAAAAGCTTGTAATATTTTTGATAAAAAATAAGTAATTAATTTTGTTGCGCAGTTTTTATTTTTTAACATTAACTGCATACTGCATCTTTACTTGCATAACTAGCATCAGGACAATTTTCACATCTGTGAATAAAACACATAGAGCATACCATGTGCCTAATACGTATTGGTTAAACATCTGTACTGGAAGGGAGAATTTTTTCCAGCTTTTTACATAATCAGATGCCTGGTCCTTCTAGCAATCATATTTGCTTTTGTTTGTATTACACATATTTATTGTATTTCTTGTTTGTTTTCCCACCTTTGAATTTGAAATCATATGATAAATTGGACACACTTACTCTGATACTGATTGTACATATGCATGCATAATTCATCCATATGTACATACATGCCTTACTATAAAGAAGACTGTTTCACTACTGTATCCTTTATTCTATATTTGTGTATTACAGCTGTCACCTAAAGTACAATTTAAAAAACAAGTATTCTCCATGGTATCCCCGAAGTCTCAAAACAACCCATTAAAGTGTAGTGGGTCCAAAAACAAAACAGTGTAAGAAACTTCTCTGTGTGGAAGATTTTCAGTCCATATGCTGCAGGTGGATTGGACACTCTAAATTGGCCCTAGGTGTGAGTGTGTGTGCCTTTTGTGGAAGGTTGGGTGCCGGGCTGGCAACTCGACACTGTAAAACTCCACTGCCAATCATGAGCGGACAGGTGATCCGCTGTGGTGACCCCTAACCGGGAAAAGCCGAAAGAAGAAGAAGAAGATATTTCTAGTTAATCATTGTATATAAATCAGATCAGACAATAGTAGTAGAAGTAGTGCACTTAAACTTAAACTCATCTTAAGTCAAAACAAAACAAAAGATAATAATAGAAAATATATAATTGGACAGCATTACTAAGTATTCAAAAGTAATCCAAGCAAGGCAGGCAGTCTGTTTCCAGTCGAAAATCCTTTATTAAGTACACAGACAAGCAATCCAAGTAAAACAAAAATAGAGTAATAATATCCTCACAAGCTTTCTAAATATATATATACTTTTTATCAGGCATGGGAGTGGTCTATTGTGCTGTAAAACAAAGTGCTATTGGTACACATGTTAAATTCACATCCCTTCCCCCATCAGTGTGACATTCGAGCTGGGTTGACTGTAACACTACAAAAGTAATTTACAGGGCATAGTGCAATGAATGTGATGCATTCTATGTGGGCAAGACTGTAAATAAACTCAAGCATATGATCTCAAGCTTAGGATTTCATGTCATCTGTCAGAAATCCACTCTGTATGTAAAAATAATGCACTAGCCAAACACCTTTCTCTTCATAAAAGACACAGGTTTTAAGTTCCAGATCCTGGATCGCATAGACATGGGTGATCTTGAAGGAGACATCCCGAATATTTTGGAGAAACATGAACTCATTTGGCAATTAAAGCTGAACTCTTTTAAGAAGCCTGGACTAAACTACTACTGTTCAATTAAAAGTGCACTGGAACTTAGAAAATTGCCACATTGTTTACATGACTAATTGTATTTTATTTTATTTTATTCTACAAATTGGTTTTAAATACCATTTTAAATAAGTTGAAATTTAAGCGTATATTTTGTTTCCATCATCATACATACATTTTTTCTTATTTTTATTTTTCCCTGGTTATATTTTTTCCACTTTTTTCTTATTTTTATTTTTTTCTGGTTATATTTTTTCCACTTTATTCAAAATGATGTGTAATAACAATACTAACTAATTATACAATTATGTATATTTTTATAGGTTGTTTTTAGGGTTCTTGTACACAGACCTGAAGAAGTCTAGAAGGCTGGAAGTGATCTTTGTTAACAATAGATTATGAAAATAGAAACTGATTTTTACATGCAAAATGTATATGTATATATTTATATATATTTTTGATTGCCAAATGAACTAAGGTTGATATATTTCCAGCCATGTAGTATATTGTCTTGGATAAAATCACAGACTTAATAATCTACTTAATAATCTGGTTAAATAACAGGTACCACATCATTATAAATTTTATTTAAAGTACATAAGGGTTATATATTATTATGACAGCTACTAAGTAGGGCAGGACCAGCTTGAATGTCACACTGATGGGGGAAGGGATGTGAATTTAATATGTGTACCAATAACACTTTGTTTTACAGCATAATAAACCACTCCCATGCCTTATAAAAAGTATATATATATTTAGAAAGCATGTGAGGAAATTATTACTCTATTTTTGTTTTACTTGGATCGCTTGTCTGTGTACTTAATAAAGGAGTTTTGACTGGAAACAGACTGCCTGCCTTGCTTGGATTACTTTCAAATACTTAGTAATGCTGTACAATTATATGTTGTTGATTATTATTTTTTGTTTTGTTTTGACTTAAGACGAGTTTAAGTTTAAGTTCGCTACTTCTGCTACTGTTGTCTGATCTGATTAATATACAATGATTCACTAGAAATATATGGACTGAAATTGTTCCACACAGAGAAATTTCTTACACTAAAGTATAATTTAAAAACTAACCACCATGTTTAAAATTATTTAACACACCATTTATTGGGCAGCCCCCAGAAATGTAGATGAGAATTTTGTTTTATTAGCCCTTTTCTAGTTGTTGTTGCTCAGTTTAAATTTGCATACCATCCTATTAACTGATGAGGACAGTATGTAGACCATCAACATTACTCAGTTTCCATTTGTAATATTCAGCTTTCAGTATACAAAATTTTGGATCCTTCTTATAAAAAATAAGTCTAATTAGGCAATCATACTGATTCTTGTCCTTCCTTCCATTAAAATTCAGTAATGCTGTGATAGTACTGAAGTGAAATAAATCACTTTTAAAAAAGGTTTCAATAAGCATAATATATTTCCAAAAAATTCCATTTCATATTATGTCTACATGCAATCAAAAAACTTTTAAAACATCTAACAAAACAAACTCATAACTTGCTTAATGTATCATATTTCCCAAATCATGAAAGTTTAGTATTATAAATTATTAGCTCAAGACAACATAAACAATTGAACTTGTTGTGTATAAGTACTTATAATCAGATTACTAGATCATGTGTGCTCCTTAAAACCACATTAACACACATAACGGAACATAGCTGGAAACTAACAAGGGCCTTTTTGTGGCTTATAAGTATTAACTCTTACTAATACAATGCCCCAAATACTACTTAAAAATAATACTAATGCTTCTACTGATAACAATAATTACTGTTAAGAATAAAAAATACAGACTTTATTCATTAACTTGTTGATTTAAGTATTTTAAAAACTAATGAAACTACTTAATTTGAGTGATGCATATATTTCATTTCATCCGACTAAAAATTGTGTGAACATTTTACTAGGTGAAAAAATGTATACATTTTATTTCAGCCAATTGAAAATAATACAAACATTTTACTAGATGAAAAAATATACTTACCTATGTTAAATATAATATGAGTTATTATAAAATCGAAATTCAGATGTAATTATATAAAACAAGATTTTTTTATCAGCAATTATATTAATTATTAATTTTTTGTTGTATTATGTTTCTACTCTTTAATTACAAAATTCATGCATAAAAAAGTTATATACAGAAGGCCATTATAGGTAAAACTGGCATGTTTTGTTTTGAGAAGAACAAAATTTATAAGATGTTGGTATATTAAGTCAGATTCCATAATATAACTTAAAGGTGGTATCATTGCATACATTCATACCTATTAGTGTTACTGCCTATTAAAAAAGAAAACTAGTTTATTTTGAGGTTATGCATCTCTAAGAGTGGTCATGCTCTATACCATCTCCATGTGCGGGAACTATGCCAACAATGTGAATTGTTTCCTTCCTTTTCTTGTTATAATACTTTGTAAAAATTGAGTTTTGTATGTATAGTTTTATGTGTTTTTATGCATATGCATGTTTATAAGTGTATGCTTCCTTTTGTTTTGAGTCAAAAATTAGCTAATAAAATATATTTGGAAAAAACACTTTAACAAAAGCAAGCAAATAAGGAAATAGATGTAGATTACACCATATTATCTGACTGAAATTTAAGCAAGCAATGGGGGAACACAGGATTTCTGTGTGAATAAATGGGCGCAAAGAAAGGACATCACTAGTAAAAATGCAGAAAGCTATTATCACTCTCTAAAGGTAGCTGGTAAAACCACATCTGGAATATATGGAGAACATCTGGTAGTATCATTATTACAAAACCATTGCAAAGGCTCATACATTTCAGTGGATGGCATGAAGTTAATGTGTAGTCTACAACAGAGGTGAGATCAAGAGACATTTGGAGATCATGATAGAAGTATTCTGATAGAATGAAGGCTGGGGAGGAACAAGGCAAAACATGTCACATAGCATACAAGAAGATATAGGGTCAAGATGAGATGTTTCCCCCAAAAAAGATATCTGTGAAAACAAGGGTAACATTTAACTTTGCAAGGATGGTGAGTAGTGATGGGGTGACAGGCATAAGGAAAGGAAGTCTTATTTTCTAGAAAGTGACTATTAGGATTAAAGCAGTAACAGCATTCAAGAAGGCATAAGGCAATTATCAAATGGAGTAGAACAATGTTTTAAAAAGCTACTGGTCAAATAAAAACAGCCTATTTGGTTATGCAAAATGTGGAGGGATGTCCCTACTAGCTACGAGAAACATTGTTTATGTGCTGTTAGATTTTTTCTTTGCATGTTTTTGTAAGACAAGTATTCTGTACTAAAATGATTTCAGGAGAAAACCTGGTTACACCCATGTCGATGTCTACCTGTAACAATTTGCACAGAGTACATTGAATGTGAGTACATCTTCCTTCCTTCAGTACTATGGAGATGCTACTATGCTTAGTGTACATATGGCTTAAATATCTTCACAATGGTAAGGAGCATTGCTCAAGCTTGCTTTGAAACCAGATGTCTGTCTCTTTTGTATTCACATTAAGTGCTCAACTAAATAATAATACTGTTTGTATAAATGAAATGAAATAATTCCAACACCCATTGATCACATCATGGGACTTGCTTCTTAAAGCATCTTCAAAAGGTCACAGACATAATTGTGAAATCTCTGTCTCATAAAACTAAAGCAATTTGCAGTTTCAAAGGTTTGTGGCATACATTCATTTGTCAATGGCAAAATAATAAATACTGCTGTACCTTTTGGTATATTGAGCAATGAAGTATAATAAAGATGGAATGAAACATATGATCACACCACTGAGATATGTATGTTAAACCTCCTTCTGAAAACATTGAGAACTGGGAAGAACATGAAAATCAGCCAGGGATATCCAAAGATATTCAATACGTCAGTGAGAGTCCATATTTTTGCTTCTTACTTTAAATGCCATTACAGAAGAAGAATATTAAACATTTCTGCCTTAATCAAAAGCTTTTCACCCCTATCCATTATGTGTGTGTGTGTGTGTGTGTGTGTGTGTGTGTGTGTGTGTGTGTGTGTGTGTGTGTGTGTGTGTGTGTGTGTGTTTGTGTGTGTTTGTGTGTGTGTGTAAGATATTCAGTTTAGCATTTGCTTATTTGGTTGAAGCACTGATTTCATGAGCTGGTTAACTGAATCACTGCTTCATCGAAATGTGTTAACTTTGGTATTTCAGCTGAAATACATCTAGTCTGGATAAAATATGCTTTGATGTAATGCCACAGACTCAGTGGGAGGCAATCAGTTTCTTGATTGCTTATTTTGTCAAAGCAGGGGTTAGGGGTTGGTATAATGGGTTAGGGGTTGGTATAATGGGTTAGTGGTTGGTATAATGATTAATGTGTTTACCTCACAGGCACTAGATTCAGGGTTTGGTTCTCACCTTTGAAAGGGAAAATGGCTAGACTTAAAATGATCCTTGAGGGAGCTAGCCTAACACTTACCTATGAACCACTGATTCAATGGCTTGTTGAATCAAACCACTTCTTTATTGAAAAGTGTCACAGTGTGCATATGAAGGTAGCAGTATAATGCAGATTAGAATTTGTGATTTCCCTATTACTGTGTCTTCTTGCAGTTGATTTATTAAAGTCAGCAGGTGTGTCTCCCACAAGGATGGAGCAGGGGTTTTGCCTGCTTGAACTTATAAGAGTGAATCTATGGTTGAGAAGTAGAATAATTTATAGTATTACCTTCGATATACACAGTGTGTCAGATAATATACATTCATCTGATGAAACTCTTTAGTCATTTTTCATTTTGAATAAAGCAGATTTTTATGACACCACATTTTCAGTCACTTCCTCCCTTTGCTGTGCTTGGTTACCAGGAGAGACTGGTGTTTCCTTCTTGGCGTATCTGGGGTTTCTGCATCCTGTTTTACATACTAAAGTCCATCTGGGAACTTAAGTGCCCATTTTCAGTACAGGCCTGTGGATAACAGCTACAAAACAAGGATAGAAATACATTATTGACAATACAAAAGAAAAACAGTCAACAACCATTATTCGCAAAGTATTTCAAAACAAATAATCATCGATAGACATTATTTACAAAGCATGTCAGATTAAGTAAATACAGGTTTTCAAGATATTGTGACTAAAATCAAAATTATTATATTAATGCACTTCTATAGTATACATAGCAGGCAGAGTTAGAATTATAGGTTCATAGGTTCATAGGGTCATACTAGGCTATCTGCCCTGGGGCAATTATAAGCCTAGCCTGATTCTGTATGGCTTAAGCCACCCCTTGATTTGAACATACTGTGCCCTTTTTAAGGTTTAGTTTACTGTGCCTCTGTCTAATAGTGACACGGGAGTAATCCCTGGGACAAACCTACGATCCTCCATCCACTTATCGAGATTCTTCTTGAAGAGATTCAGTGAGGTGCTCTGCCTCACATGAACTGGAATTCTATTCCAGAGCGAAGGGAGCCTCTGAGTTATGAACCTGTCCCTCCAGCAAGTTCTATTTATTTCTGTGCTGAGGTTCAAGTCCCTCGAGCGTGTGGCTCTAAGGGATTTAGATTTACTGAGGTGGAGCATGTCCATTAATTCTGGATTTGACATAGCTTTGTATGTCAGGCATAGATCGCCTCGAAGTAGGCGGTATGCAACTGAGTAGAGCTGGAGTTTTTTTAACTGAGCAGCATATGGCATCTGTTTGAGACCCTTGATCCTCTTGGTGATATACTTTTGGGGTTTTTCTAATTGCTGCAGGTGTCGGGTAAGGTACATCCCAAAAGGGGCATTGTATTCTATGATGGGCCTGATGAGGGATGAATAAAGGGGCACGATTACCTCTCTTGATCTAGATGTGAAACTCTTCGTGATGAGGTGGGCTATGTAGAAGGTCTTTCTAACCACTTTGGCAATGTGGTTTTTCAAAGGAGCGATTGCTATCTACTTGGGTCCCCAGGTCCCTAATAACTTTCTCTGTACTTAATGGGTTTTCGCCTATGTGGTAATTTGTGGGCACATTGTTTTTGCCAAAGGGTATGACTATACATTTTTTGGCATTTAGCTTTAAACCATGGTGCTGGCACCAGTTATCTGTCTCTGTGAGACCTTTTTGAAGGATGTTTGTGTCAGCTGGAGAGTTGATTATGGCGCCCAGTTTGCAGTCGTCTGCAAACTTGGTGAGCCATAGTCCTCCCACATTTGCCTGTACCTCGGAAAAGTATATACCAAACAAGAGTGGTTATATACTACAAATTGTAGTTGTGGTACAGTCACATACTTTATCAAATGCTAGGTGATGTTGTATGGCAGATTTGAAAGGTTGCAGGTTATTTAAAAGCCTGATGTGGTTAGAAAGTTTATTCTATACCTTGGAGATAGTGATACACAACAGCAAGTCACAGTAATAATTATTTTATTTATTAGCAACAGTTAAGTTCAAAGGATCTTAAGGCTCCATTTGGAACATGTCATTCAATGAGATTTTGCAGTTAAGATATTTTATGTGAATAGTGATCAATTTGTGTGATGTGAGTAGCTGGGAGAGGGTGATGTGTTGAGGATGTTCAAGCCAGTTGGGGGTACTGCGTTGATGGAAGCAATTTAAGAAGCTGCATGTGAATTTGCTAATTTTATTAAATGTGCTTTCTAGTTTATATTTGGTGAATGAGTTGAGATTTGTAAATATTGTTGAAGCATATGGGAGGGTAGGAAGGATATGGGAGGTGGCGGCTATTTTTTACTACTGTTGCTTAGTAGGTGCTTTGCTCTGTAAAGAGAGTTTTGTTTGCAGTGTGTCATTTTAACTGCAGTGTTAATGTGCGGACCAAATTTTAATTTATCAGTGTTAACTCTTAGCAATTTTGTGTTGTGACATTTTTCAATTTTTGTGTTGATTGAGGAGAAGATATTAAGGTTAGTGTTGTTTTGATTTATGTTTTTAGGGAGGAATAGGATTAGTTTGGTTTTAATGGGGTTTAAAAGCAACTGACATTTTTTAGCCTATTCTCTATAGAAGTGAAAACTTCCTGTGTAATGGTTTCTATTATGGGAAGATTTGGGGTTCAGCAAAATAAAGTTGAGTCACTGGCATATTGTATTATGGTGTCCAGTATTTGATTCTTTGTGCATGTCATTAACGAAGATATTGAAAAGTATTGGCCTAAGTACAGAGCCTTAGAGGACTCCTGTAGTGATTGGAAGGAAGATGGAGTGGGACTCATTCCATTTGATAGACTGAGTTGATGCCAATAGGTTTTTATAAGTCCTGGAAAATGGTAGTTACAAAATTACCTGAGTTTTACTTCAACTAATGGTATCTCTGGTAGCTCTTAACCAAATATTGGTCTTGGGCTAAGTCTGAAAAAGGTCCATGAGATCAGTGCTGTACCTTAGAAAACAAATACAATAAAAAAATACATAGAAAATGTAGCAGGGTAGTTTCAGTGCTGTGGTGGGGTCAAAAACCATTCTGGAGAGGAAAAAGTAACTGGGTTTCAAGTAAAAAGGCTAGGAGTTGCTGATGTATGCATTTTCAAGTACTTTGGAGAGGGGAAGAGATATTGCTACAAGGCAGTAGTTTGACAGTTCTATGGAGGTGCCACCTTTGTGTAATGACCTAATGAAGGAAGCTTTCTATAGAGCTGGGATGTAGTTTTCTGTAATGGATCTATTAATTAGGATAGACACCTGGTAGTAAATGGTGGCGGGGGCTTTACTGAGGTATTTGGATGGAAGGTTGTAAGGAGATAGTGTTGTGGGTTTTGAATTATTTAAAACTAACTCTGCAGAAACATCAAACACCAATCCCAGTGTAGCAGAAGAGAGCAAAACTACAGATAATATTCCTCAAGCTATGTAGGAAAATGAAAGACAGCATTGAAGCTATCTAAAGAGCAATTCAACACAAATTTAAAGTTTTGGGTTTGCTGAGCCCAAGACCCTTTCCTCCTATAGTGTGAGGAGCTTTGACCTATCCCCAGCATCACAAAAATTGCTGGACAACTCTTAAGAATGCAAAAGTATGGAAAAAATGAATGCTGTAACTTAAATTTTAAAGGTTTATGGCATACAATGAAATATTTATGGTTTGGAGGAGAATATTTTTTTTCAAGCTGTTTAGAAAGATTATGAAACTAAATGCTACATATTTTACTAACTGCATTATTTGAAACTGTTGCATGAAGAAGCTGTAATTTACTAACTCAGTTTTGATCCACTCACATAAACCCTGTTTTTCTTAAAACCAGCTATAAATAGAAAACTACATGTTAAGTAGACACAATGGTTATAAATTATCTTGCACATGTACTGCATCCTTTAGCAGATAGTATGTATGGCAAGTCAAGTTCACAGTGAGCATTTTCCATTTTTTTGTCATGAAAAATATTTTCATTAGATTTTTTTGCATTAACCATCTTATCCTTACTTCTACCTCAAGTTTGTCTCCAATATATTACCTATAATTATATTTTTCTAATAACAAGTCATCTACTGTAATCATCCACTCACTCAGGTCCTACTATAATTGCATCCCATTACTTATAAAACTTCTCTACAATCTTTCTGTTGCAATAACTTTACTAATGTTTCCTCAGTTTTTATCGGATACCCCTCATCATGATCCATATGCTCCCACTCCATCCTTTCAGATGACATTAATCCAGTCTTAATCATAGTCTACATTCCTCATTTCACTGTCTTTACTTTCTCTTTCTCTTCTGCCACTTAACATACATATGCAACACAAAGATCTACACTTTGGATTGGTCCGTTGTCATCACACCGGCAATATCAGTATCATATATTTTACCCCATACCTCTCTCATTATACTGCTCTGCATACTTTATGAAACAAGACCCCATTCTTTTTCCCACGCTGTCAACACACCCCTAAAATCCCTTGCTGTTCAGGTTAGACATTTATAACAACTGTCTAATAAATACATATTTTAGCCCTCATACCATCTGCAAGAAAACCAGACTCCGTAAATTACTTCATAATCATTCCCACTTTAACTACTCAATGGTTCTGGCTGTTATATATCTGTTGTATCACCCTGTATATTTTTTTCCTTTTTAAATGCTTTTGTAAATAACACTTCCCTTATGAACCTCCCCATGTAAGTTAATCTTCTATTTGTCCCTGCTTGCCTTCCTCACCTTAATAACTTACAATTCTTATAGGATGCCGACAATACCAATAGTTCTTCTTTCACAGAGCATACTTTTCTTGTATCCTATGACAGCATTTTTTCCTCCTCCCATTTTTCTCCATCAGTTGACTCACAAATGTTACCTCTCCTTGTTGTCTCTTGTGCTGCTCACCTTCGTCCATTTACCCATAACCTCTTGCTTCTTTATGTTTCACATCAACAACCAATAATTTCTTTAGTAGATCTGTGCTTTCATCCTGATCTCTGACTATGCTATAAACATTTTTCTACTTTCTACTTATGCTAATCTCTCTTCAAAACCCTTTCAAAGTCTTTCTCTTTTCTGCCATCTTGCATTCTGTACCCAGCACTGTACAATGTACATATTAGCCTAGGTTTGGAAATATACACTTCCATCTTCTCTGTTCGTACACTCCGCCCCTGCCTAGCCTTCCTCTGCTAAATCCCATACAAAAGCAGTCATCTCCTACTGTTGCCATTCTGTTACTCTTTCCTTCTTACCAGCTGGTATGTGACTCTTGACATAAATAATGTCGGTAGAATTTTCTGTGTATCCATTGTTATGTTCTCTGCAAGCCTAATTTGAAATTCCCGTCATCTATGGTGTCACCTGCTCCAGTTTTCTTTCACTTACTACTGTCACAATTTTTTTCACTACTTTCCTAGTAACCCCAGATATGCATAACCCTTAAATTCTATGACATCTCCAAGTTGTCTATCCTCTAAGCTTTCCCTGTCATATCACCACAACTTAACTGCTAGTCCTTGCACCTCAGCAAATCACAAGAGAAATGTCAATACCTTCCTTTCACCATCTCTCCCTCACTATGTGATCATATAGTTATTTGCAAAAAGTCGGAAGCTACCTAAGCTCCTATGTCTTTTCTATTTATGACCTTCATGCCCAATACATTCACCAATGATTATAAATAAAAGTAGCAATGGAAGCTTGCTATTAAAGACTTTCACTTAGGTTCTGAAGCTCTGGATTGATCATCACTCTAAACCGGAGTGTCTCATCTCTGGAAGAGATATATCGTCTTTCTTGAGTTCTCATTCCAGTTTTCAAGCAAAAACTTCTCAGGATAAATTTCGGATCCATTAAAGGGTCCCACTCTACATTTTCTTCCAACTGACAACAGTATTCCTGGACATAAGAAAACATGGGTCCACTTGCCAGGGATGTGGGACTTTTTAAAAACTGCACTGACAGAAGTAGTTAACAATATAAAAAGTATGCATAGTGCATATGAGGTGCAACCATATGATAGTTTCCACTCTGAAAATTGCTGAAACTGTATTCAGTGGATATGTATGTGGTTGTTAGCTATCAGATTTTTTTTTTGGGGGGGGGGGGATATGAATGCAGCTAACTTCCTTTCTAGGGATTTTAGTCTAACACTGTTCATAATGCAGGGCTACAGGAAACATTTTTCTCATGCAACAAAAAGAATAATATGAGTCAGATATAATCCTCTGAAGGTGAAGACCATTGCCACAGTCAAATCTGATATGCTAAGATTCACAATACTGCGGTTGGGAAAGTAACGCAAACCCTATTAAAACAAGAATAAGAAAAAAAGATAAATTTGTCATTTTGACTGAAAATTGTTATACTTGTTGTAGGGCAGCTGGCTGAACTTTATGCTCTGTATCCTGACTGCTTAGTGCTGGACAAACCTTCATCTGAAATCTGGAAAGAGCACCATGTGATCAAAGTTGATGTTTATTAATGTGGAATTCAGTCTGTGTTGGCACTGGATTGCTACATCTTATACTTACCTGCACTTTGACATGTAAGTGACACAGAAGGAAAGTAAGGTGGAAGAGAAAGAAACAAAGCTCAACCAGTGAGAAAATGAATGTTATGAGATGCATTAGCAAGGGCTGGTTGCATCCTGTCCTTTATAATTAAACAAGCTGTCTGACATATAAACAAGTACTAGAAGAAATCATAGATAAACACACTGTGAAATTTTGGTATTTGTGAGTGAACTTTACAAGCAAACTTTTTTGAGTTTTTTTTTTAAATAATAATAATCTTTCATCTTCATTTACTGAGACTGGTTAGATTTAAAGCAAGGATTATTACATCCTCTAACGCATGCAGGTGAAACTAAACATAAAGTATAGGTGATGCTGTATAACTGTCCAGATTAAGGCGGGATATCCCTAATTTGTTCTCATAGTTTTGCACTATACATTCTAAAACTAGAAGTTATTTTTAAAAGTTCTAAGTTAGTAGTACCAGGATCTAAAACGTGCACTTTCTTTGGGGCCTTTTCTCCTAAATATTTTTTTGTCCATAACTCTGTAGCTAAAAGTTGAGAGATATGAAAACAACTTTGATAACAGTGATATGAAAATCCATTTAAAAAGTGAATTTGAAGATGGGAGTATAACTCAAGGGCCAGTATTCATATTTTCATAGCTGTAAATAGAACAGAGGTGCTACTTGGTCATGCAAATTATGGACATTCAATATGACTACATAAATGAGGTAGCCTTTTTACAAACACATCTCCCTAGCACAAAAGTGTACTATGCTTATGACATAAGCAATAGGGACACAGCTATATGCATATAAGGGGGCATTGCACATTTCTGTATCAGTATGATTCATAGATATGAATCTAAAATGAGCTATTTTGCATACTACTGAAGGGGTCAGTGGGGAAACATTTGATTAGGGGTCAATGATGTGCTTGTGCATACATTGGCAGACTACTGAAGGGATCATTGGGAGAAATGTTTAATTTGGTGTTGTGCATACTTGGACATACTGCTGAATGGGTTGGTGGGGATAAGATACATTTTGGTGATTGTGCATACTTGGACATACTACTAAAGGGTTCATAGATTCATAAGATTTTTTAGGTGTTTACTAGGTTAATGTCCACAAGAGCCTTTTTAAGCCTAGCCATGCATTCCAACTCTCTGACAAGTTATAGTACCGTTGATAAGTGTAAGCAGAGGCTTGGGAGGTGAAACATTTACAAGCAGGGGCCTGGGAGAAGAACAATTTGCAGGCTGCCTGGGTCAATTAGAGACACGTGTGCTAAATCAGGGATGAATTTCCTGTTTCCATCCAATTGTCCAAGTTACACTTGAATTGGGTTAGGGAGGAACTCTGCTTCACATGGATGGGGATCCTGTTCCAGACAATAAGTAATCTCTGGAATACATACCCGTATCTCCAGTAGGTCCTCTTTATATCACAGGCAAGGTTTAAGTCTTTAAAACAGGTTATTCCGGTGCTGTTTGTTTTGCAGATATGCAAGAAGTCCATCAGAATGGAGTCTAGTAATACCTTGTATACTAGATGTAGATCTTTCCTCAACAGACTGTAAGAGGCAGAATACAGGAATAGGCCCTTGAGGTTGTCTGCACAGGACATATTATTTATGCCCTGTATTCTTTTAGTGAGGAACCTCCATGGACATTCCAATTGTTGGATATGCCTGGATAGGTACATACAAAGGGGGTATTATAGTCAGTGATAAGTCTGATGAATGCTGAATGCAGTGAGTTTGTGGGGAAATGTTTCATAGGTTCATAGGTTCATAGGTTGGTACTAGGCTATCAGCCCTAAGGCCTATACAAGCTTAGCCATAACAATTCTCTGGCTATTTCTTCCCACAATATTTACTCGGTGCTTCTGCCTCATTTTGGTGCTTTTGCATACTTGAGCATACTACTGAAGGGATTGTTTGGGGTAAGGTTTAATTTTGGTGCTTGGACATATTGCTGAAGGGATCGATGAGGA
Source organism: Protopterus annectens (assembly GCF_019279795.1). NCBI lineage: Eukaryota > Metazoa > Chordata > Ceratodontiformes > Protopteridae > Protopterus > Protopterus annectens. The sequence continues at coordinate 320,766,324 of NC_056734.1, forward strand.
AATGCTTTATTTTGGTGCTTCTGCATCCTTAGCATACTACTGAAGGGATTGTTTAGGAAAATGTTTCATTTTGGTGTCAGTAAAGTGCTTCTGTATGCATGGCCAGACCACTGAAGTGATCTCTGGGAAAAATAATTTATTTTGTGTTATTTAGTGTTTGTGCATATTTAGGCAAACTACTGAAGAGATTGCTGGGGGAAATGATTCATTTGTGTACCATGGAAGTGCCTGTGCATATTTGTGTAAACTACTGAAAGGAAAGCTGGGGGCAAGATCATGGATTACCACTCAGATATCAAAGGAGAAACATCATTTTCAAAAACAGATGTGTGTACCAATTGGATACTGGACTATGAATCGCAAGAACACCTCATTAGCATACACCCCTTTTCAAAATTTCTTATTTGCATCTCATTATATTTAAGATATTTCACTTTAGCATAAATGGACTTTATGACTCTTCCCTTTGCTATGCTCATTTGCAAACCTCAGGGATACCCCCTATCACATTTGCACAAATGACTCTGAATAACAGTCAAGATCTTAAATAGAATATATTGACTTATGGAAAAAAAAATTGTTAACTGTATATTACTTTAATAAGGAAGGTGAAAACTGTTTTCATGATAAATATCAGCTATTAAATTTACTGCATGTGGTGTGATTTTTTTTTTTAAAGAATATAAGGCAGTTCTATAGATTCAGAGTGTGATGTTTCTCAGTAGGCCAGTAAATAAGCAATCTGTCATTGATGTTGACAATTTGAATAAAATGCATATAAAATTGCACTTTCAGGTTGAGGTGCCACAGTGATCTTAGATGAAGTGTAACTTACATAAAGTAGGTACTTATTACTTAGTAGGGGGTCTATATTATAATCTCTAAGTTGCGAAACATCAAATACAATATGGTTGACACCATATTATCAAAGTTCTGTAACTTCAAAAATAAAAAAACAATTTTTAAACATGAAATACTTACCCTAATGGGTTTAAGCAGGGGGCAAGCCTCAGCTATTAATATACCAACTCCGAGATCGCACTTTAACATAGTATGGTGCAGAAAGGGAAGATTTCCCTTTCCTACACTGTAGCGTGATCTCGGAGTTGGTATATTTAAGTAGCGGGGGGGTGTGGGTGGCCTACACTCATTAGTTTTTTTTTTTTTGTTCTACAAATATTTTTATTGTGCTTTGATTGTTCAATAGTTTGATGCATAAAGTTCGATGTTTATGCATTCGAACTATTAAACATTCGAGATTATAATATAGATCCCTTAGTAGGTACTGTAAATATTCATTTATCATTTATCAATACATTTTTAGCATTTTTCTGTAAATCTCCTATTTTTTAAGTTTAGGTGTTTTCTAGTATCCTTATGAAGCATCAAAAACCTGTTAGTTTTTCTTGACAAACATTTTAATCCCTCCTTCCTTTAGATTTGCCTGGGTATACATGAAGAACCCCATGACAAATATTACAGGGTGTGACAAAAGGATCCTGTTTCCTCGATGTGAAGATTTTTGATTCAGAATCACACTGGCAGTTGACACAGGAGGTTAAGGCTTTGAGCTGTAGTTCCTGCAGTTCAAGGATTGTTTCCCTCTGCCTTCATTTCTCTGCTGTGTGACCTTGAGCAAGTCACTTAATCAGACATTGATCATGGGTCACCCCTGAAATGGGACTGCATGCCCATTGGGCATTCCTAGTTAACAAATGAGTAATATTATTATTATTATTATCATTATTATTAGCCACAGTGTGGAAACGCCTCATTATCAGCTAATTTGCATGCTTCTGCATCACAATTAACTACCACAAGTGCAGATAAGCACTTTCCTGTGGCAGGCTGCATCAAGTTAGCAGAGGCAGCCCCATTTAATCACTCTCCTTCACACAAAGAGTAGAATTCACACACACCACATACTCCATACCACTCCCTGTTGTTAGAACATTCATAATGTCTCCTTTTTTCTTCTCTGATAATTCATGGAAAATTACAGTCACTCCTTGAAGCCAGACATTTAAGTTTTACACTTTATATCCTTCAGTAAATGCATGCTAGTGCAAAAGCTGTTATCCTAGTGACTTTCAGCAATCATAAGAGGAATATCTACAATCCTTCCATGATTTTGTCCCAACATTACTTTTGGTTTCTGTCCTGATGTCTTGCCCTATGATGTTGAGAGGTAAGCTTAACATTCCCTGTCCCACTCTGTTACACGTCATGAACTGTTGCAGGCATTGCATAATGCCTGAAGATCATCAATATATGTTAATAAAACCTGCTGTACTAAGTTAGTGCACCAGTTTAATAATGGAGTTTCATGTGTCAAGGGTTTAACCCTTTCGTAGCTGATTTTTTTCCTCTCTTATTTATTTCCTACATGGTATCACTGGTGTCTAGTTGTGTTACAAAGGACTAATATCTTCTGTGGGGGTATGGGAGGGAAATGGATTGGAATCCTTTCCAGTGCCTTTTAGGGCATGTTACTTCTCATTGGTGTCTAGTGCTTCCCTGAGCTATGTTTCTTTTAAATATGTGGCTTTAAGGCATGCCATGTAGAGAAGCCTTGGTGGTTAGTGCCCTCTCCAACCCATGTTCTGTTTAAGAGCCTTTCAGGCAAGTTATGCATAATAATCCCTGGTATCTAATGTTACCCCAACTCTGTGTGCTATTAAGATATATATATATATATATATATATATATATATATATATATATATATATATATGTATATAAAGATTTTTCTCTGGTGGCTAGTGGTTCCCTTAGTCCCTGATCCCAAATCTGTTTAAGTGCTGCTCAAGAAAGAGTTTAAAGTGCTATCCTTGGTGACTAGTGGTTTCTCCCACAGTGACAATCCTCATTTTAATGATGTGCTGCTCAAACACAAGTTTAAATAGCTATCTTTTGTGGATAATGGTTGCCCCATCCCCGATTCCCATTCTGTTGAAGTGCACACAGGCACCAGTTTAAAGAGGTATCCCTAGCGAGTAGTAGTTTCCATACCTAATGTTGGAGACTCTGCTCATTGGTCTATTGTTGTGTGGAAGTATGACAACCACCTCAACACATCCAAATACACACATGCACACACACACACACACACACACACACACACACACACACACACACACACACACACACACACACACACACACACACACACATGCTTACGCTTATACAATACAGCCTCGCCTGATCACATCCACTGATGCACTCAGCCATTTACCTATATGCACAGGCATACACACACAGTCACAAACACACACATAGACACATAAACACATACACTCACACACACACACACACACACACACACACACACACACACACACACACACACACACACACACCAGACACACTGGATGACACTCATCGAGTCACCCTTAGGTACAAAGAGACACACACACTCACACACACACACACACACACACACACACACACACACACACACACACACACACACACACACACACACACACAAACTCACCTAAATTACCCCTCATTAACTTCATTTCCACTACCTCCCCGGCATATGTACACAAACACTCACACATATAGCCCTTCACATAAACTCATGCACATACACACTAACACTACCTTAACACTAAACTCCCAAGCACTTTCCTCCTCTGCAATGGATTAACATGGCCTTTCGTTGTGTTCATTACTATGAGTAGCCAAGGGCAGCCACGGTACTTTACACATCTGAATGATTTTCTGAATCACTTCAGAGAACAATTGCCTTAATGCAGGCAGTTCTGGGGAGAACATATGGCTAATTAGCACATGTTTCTCCTTTGGATTGCCTCATTAACACACAACATGGCATTGGAGACAACCCACTGTAGTGTTGCATGTCTTCATGCAGAAATAGTGCAGTCGGGCTGTTTAAATTTCAAAAAGTTACATCTTGTGTGCAAGTCGTGGTAACTTTTATGATTTGGACTCTTGGTATTTGCTTGCTCAGATATTGATTCTATTAGTGTTAACTGGAAGAGTCCTCTGTTTTTTTCATGTGTTTCTTAGTAGTTCTTAAATCCTATTTATTTTTCCTTAATATGTGATGCCTACTCATTTGTGATTATTTTTTTCAGTGATTTTCATATTTGCTATACTTAGATATCTGTTTCTGTTTTGGCAGCACTCTATGTATTTTTTTGAGGTGGAGTCCTTAATCCAGGCAATGACCACCAAGATCAAAACAGATAGCCAACAATGATATTCTGTCCAGCAAATTAAAATACCATGTAGTAATATTGTCAGACATTTTATTTATTTGTTTGTTTATTTATTTAACATTTGTTAACCAGGTTAGTCTGACTGAGCTTTTGGCTCATTTTCAGCAGAGACCCAGGGAGAAAAGCTCCTCAGGGGAAAAAAAAAAAAATATTAAATTTAAGTAACATAGTATTAACAATCAGCTTTAGGATCTTTTTAGCAGAGACCCGGAGAGAAAAAGCTCCTCAGGCAGTACAATTATACAGAGTATTAGCAATCAGCAGACAAATATGAGAGTTGTTACAAACAAGGTTTTAACAATCAGCAGATGAATATGAGACTAGTTACAAAATCATTTAAGCTGTTTCGAGCAAAATAAGTTAATAGTTAGGAAAGGATTATGAAACCAGTTACATATTTTAAATGGGTAGGACCTAGTTATTTAGGAGTTTGAAACAAGAAAGGAAAGTCAGAATGGCTAGTAGGAGATGTAAGGGAAATAGAGTATAGGAGACAGACTAGGTCAACTACGTTATTATGAAACTGAAAGAATAAAGGTTGGTTAGAGAGGGAGGAAGGAAAGTGGTAGAAGAGGCAGGGGAATAGGGTTAGAGATACATTAAGAGCGAGGTGGTGAAATAGGTGGAAGGATGGCGGTTTCAGAGTGGTTGGCTACAGTGGCAAGACCACTTTGTTATTAGGTATTTTGTTGTGGCAAATTTAAAACTCTTGCTATGATGGAGGGACTTTATTTCCAAAGGGAGTTGATTCCAGGATGTAGCTGGGTTAGAAAAGACAGCCTATTTTGGTTTTGGGTTTGTAGATGTGTAATAATTCTTGATCTGAGCTGTGTAGAGTCCTACCAGAGGAATATTTGGATATGATAATGGAGAGGCTGGGGCAAAAAGAGGGTAGATAGAGGATAGAGAGGATGATTTGTAGTTGATATAGTTGGAGCAGATGAGGGAATTCTAGCCAGTCTAGTTGCTGAAGTGCTAAGCAGTGGTGTGACTTGTAGGTTTGGTTAGCTGCAAATCTGGTGATCTTGTAGGTAGTTTCACACTTGGAAATAAGTGTAGGATTTAGGTTTGTGAATATGTGACAGCTGTACAGGAGTGTTGGGAGTAGTAAAGCATGAGAGAGAGTTATTTGGGCTGTGTTAGTTAAGTATTTCTTGTTACGGAAAAGGTGTCCAAGTTTCTGATGAGTTCTTTTTACCAATTTAGTAATATGTAGATCAAACTTAAGCTGATCATCTATTGTTACACCTAGCAATTTGGTACTAGGTTCAGCTTAGATGGTAGTGTTGTTGGTCGATAAGATGGTGAATGTACTTTTGAGTGTGGTGAGTTTTTTAGGGAGGAAGAGTAGGAGCTTAGTATTTTTTGCATTAAGTACTAGTTTGTTATCACTAAGCCATGTCTCAATGGTGTGGAAGGATGCCTGGGTAGTTGAGTGGAGGTCAGTTGTGTTGTCAGCAATGGTTATAACAGTAGAGTCATCAGCATTTTGCACAAGAGATGACTGGGGACAAGAGGAGTAGAGCAAGATGGTGAAAATATTAAAGAGTAGTGGCCAAAAAAGGACCCTTGATGGACTCCCATTTGTACAGTGAGAGGGTAGGATAGTGCAGAGAGCCATTTAACTGATTGCTGGTGGGTAGAGATATAGCTGGAGAACCAGGAGGTAGTAGGAAGAGAGAAATGTAAGATAGTGAGTTTGTCAAGAAAGAGAGGGTGAGACACAGTGTCAAAGGCTTTAGAAAGGTCAAGGAATAGACATGAGACAAGTTTATTGTTATCACGAGCGAGCAAGAGTGTGTTGATGAAGGATATTAGTGCAGTAGTTGTACTATGCTTGGGACGGAAGCCATACTCTGTGGTTATGAGAAGGTTTTCCTGGTGAAGGTAATGCATTACCTGCCTCTGAATGCAATTCCCTAGGATTTCTGAGAGTGGCGAGAGTATGGCAATTGGTCTGAAGTTGGATATGTCTGAGGAGTTACCCCCTTTGTGAATGAGTAAAAAGTTCTTCCATACAGTGGGGACATAGGATTTAGAAATGGATCGGTTGATCAAGATGGATACAGGATAGGCAAGAGGTTCAGAGGCAATCTGCAGGAAATAAGAGGGTAGCTTGTCAACAGATGGGGAGCAAGGTTTAAGTTTAGAGAGTAATGATTTTATATAGTTAGTTGATACTGATTTTAGAGAGAAGGAATTAGAAGGGTTAGGAAGAGGTATAGAGTTTGTGGGGCTGCTAGCATTGTTTCTGGGGGGGGAGAATTTATTATGGAGGTTATTGAGTTTATAAAATGATTGTTAAATGTGTTGGCTATGTCTTCAGGAGTTGCGTTGGGACATGGGTTAGGAGGGAAAGGGATTCCTGGATGTAGAGTTTGATTAATAGAGCTCCAGAATTTATTTGGGTCTGATTTAAGAGTAGAGGGAGGATTGGCATAGAAGTTTGTTTTGTCATAATGGATGACTTTTTTATTTTATTTCTGAGTTCTTTATATTTCTGAAGAAGAGAAGGGGTCCTAGTTTCTGTCCACATTTTCCAAATCCTATCCCGGTCGTCCATGATAAACTTTATCTGCTTTCATTGATGTCTGTACATGTGTGATGACTTATTTTTCTTACTCCTGAAAGCCACTATCCCAGGCTATATTATCTCATTACAAACTACCACAAGATAGTGACAAATATGCACTTCATATACAACAAATTGATTAGTTTACAGAAATGTTTATGTGTAGAGAAATGCATTTTCATCTAAGAAGTGAGGCATTTGTGAAGTGAAATGTGTAATGTGTACAGTATGTATATCGTATAAAGTGACTTATTCAGAATCAAAAGTAAAATTTAAAGAAAACCAAGTATGTCTTGTTTTCTGTCTAGATCCAATGATTATTTATTTTGTGTGTATTGCAACATAATAATGATATAACAACAAGTGTAGATCAAGGAGCTAACTAATAAAAGTATTTTTCAGGTGAAATATTCTTCCACCATATGAATAATCTGCAACTGTGAAAAAAATAATAAACATTATAAGTCCGGTATATAAATACCACTTTTATTAACAGTGAGAATTACAAAAAACTATGTGAAATGCAATTATGCTACATCAAGCAGACAACATCTATTATTACTGTGCTTTCCATTTTTATTTTAATTTTGTTTACAACCCCTTTTTTTCACATAACTGTATTTTAATGAGTGAACATACCCTGAACTAAGAGTAACTAAGGTAACATAAGAGTAATAAAGACCCACATGGTGAATACACGTAAGATATTAACTAAACACTTTTGCTTTACCTTTAATTATTTGAAATATCCTGCATTCCGGAGAGTTCAAAATGGCCACTGATCTGTGAGCACTGCTATCACCTAGCTCTCTGATTTACCCTGGATTAAAACAAACCCAGAAGGCAACGCAGAATTAATAATACAGAAATAACTGTAGATATTTACTGCTAATATCATCCAGCAAACAAAAAAGGAAGAAAAAGTGACAGCTTCATCTCAGAAACAGCAGGATTAATTAAGATTTCTGAATAACAGCTTAAACCATGTGCTACTAAGGCCCTGCATCTGACTGCAAGATTGGTATGACACTATACAGCAAGATGTCAAAAGAGGAAAATAATATGGAAACAACAATAACTAAGACCAAATTCTCAGTACTAGCCTCACCTGAGAAAGACACAACTTCAAAAAGACAAAAGACAACTAAGCAAACTGACAACTCTAAAACTACAAATAAATCCAAGATAGACCAGCCAGCTAATCTGGATTACATAAAAACTGCCATATTACCTATCCAGCAAGCAATGAAGGACTTATCATTACAATTTCAAACCTTTGGTGACTCATTCAGCTAAATAATATCCAGAATGGAAAAATCTGAGTCCAAAAAAATAGAAAATAAAATAAAAATAAACTCTATTTCATAAAGAACTGATGCCCATGACAAAGAAATACAAAACTTACAAGCAAAAATAACAGACCTAGAAGCAAGATCTTAAAGGAACAATATCATCATCAGAGGAATACCTGAAACTGTACTTCATAACAATCTAATACCAACAATCAAGCAAATAATAAATTCCCTGCTAGAGGAACCTGAAGAAATACAGCAAATAACAATAGGGAGAGCCCACAGATCCCTGAGAGAAATGCAAACACCACTGAAACCAGGACCTGTCTAAATTAAAATATTAAACTATCAAGATGTAAATAAAATCATACTGGCAGCAAAGAAAAAAGGCACACTCACCTGGAATAATAATAAAATCTCCTTTGCTCAAGACCTGTTATTAAAGGCCAGCTGGTTAGAGCGGCCCAAATGACCACTCTAGAGGATGATTTTTGGGATGAATGTTATCTACTTAAAACAATGTTTATAGCAAGGGGATACCCATCTACCTTGATTGACAACCTTATATTTGAGGTTAGTAATAAACGTAATAATGGTTGGTTTAAACCCATTCTTGGTAGAATTGAAGTCATTAATGGTGTTAACACTAATAACTGTGGTATTTGGGGTCCAAATTTAAATTCCTCTAATATGAATACTATATCTAATGAAGGTAACACATCTAATGCCTCATTGTATTTTATAACATCTTTTTGTATTGAGGCTGAAATTATGCGGGGTATTCTATACAAGAACTGGGTGGTGTTGAAAGAGGACACCTTTATTAGAAACAAGATACCAGATATACCTCAACTTGTTTATAAGAGGGGACGGAACCTTAAAAATATGGTTGAGACTGTATTGCCCCCTTTATAAAAGGATAGAGACATGTACAAATGTGGTTCTTGTAGAATGTGTAAACATATTAAAGTGACTTATAGTTTTTCCATAGATAGAAATAAATATAGACTTAAGGGTAAATATAATTGTAATGCCACTGGTGTGGTATATTTAGCCCAGTGTCAACATTGCCCCAGTTCTATATTGGTAAAACTGATAGGCACTTTAGAAAGAGAATATATGAACATTTATATAGCATTAATTGGAAAGATGCAAACAACGCTTTAGCAAAACATATTATCGAATGTCCTGAGCATTCATTCTTGTTTCTTGTTATTGAACAAATACACACTAATATTAGAGGTGGGCCTGTATCTGTGGAGTTAGAACTTAGAGAATTATGGTGGCAAGTTTTAACTAATACTTACACCTATCCCAGTTTAAATGAATACAGTTCCATTAAATGTATTTTGAAGCTTAAGGCCTTAAATAGACGTTAAATGACCAATTGTGTACTAGTTTTGATATTGTTATAGGTTTTAATATACTTGTATATATTTATATGCTTTTATATGTTAATTAATTTAATTAATTAAGTTTTGTTAAAGGTGAAATGAACTTTATGTAGAATGAAATATGTTCTTGTGATTTCATTGTGATTTAATGGACAATATATTTTTAAATGTTTTACAGGATATGATGTCATTGATGTGGAGGGTTATTTAAACTAAGTCAGTTAACAACTGTTTGTCTGAGGAAGTTTCTGAATTTTTACATTCAAAAGCACTTACAATAAATTGAATTAGCTCTAGTCCGGTGAATGCCCTTTGCCTGTTTGTGTGTATATATTGATCCCCTTCAGAAGCTCGAAGTTTCAAAACTTTGAACTTCAAAAAGCTGAGACCATAAGACTGAAGTTTTGAAACTTTGAACATTTTCAGTGGAGATGCAGAATGGGATATTTACAGTTTTCCTCATGGTAGTGCAATCTCAGACTTGGCATATTTAATTAGCAGGGGTGTGGGGGGTGCAGGAGGGCTTGCCCCCCTGCAAAAACGTAAAAAAAAACAAAAACTTTTTTTTTTGTTTTTTTTTTTTTTAATTAGGTTTGCGTAGTTTCAAAACTTCTATTTTATGGTCTTGGCCATTCAAGCTTCTGAAGTAGATCCATATCTGTGTGTGTGTGTGTGTGTGTGTGTGTGTGTGTGTGTGTGTGTGTGTGTGTGTGTGTGTGTGTGTGTGTGTATATATATATATATATATATATATATATATAGAGAGAGAGAGAGAGAGAGAGCTAGATATGTATACAGACCTTCATCGCTTTCTATATAATGAATGACTTCCAACAATTAAATATTTAGTAACAGCATTAGTATTTAATTTCAGTCTGCAAGAACTAATAATAACATTCTATCTTATAAAGTTTTCTTATTACTTTTTTTCATACCTTTCAGTTTAGCATATTTAAGAATCTTTAATCATCTGACTACCAGCTTATACTGAGTTAAAAACAAATGAAGGTTACTCTATTCCATAATATATCTTACAAAGTTGATTTATTTGTTGAACTTTTAGAGAAAGAGAGAGAGAGAAAGCTGCTGAACTTAATTCAATTACTGATATTTCTAAAGCAAGGACACTGTTAAAAGTAGATTGTAAATGTACATAGGATAGCAAGAATAGCTAAAGAAAATATATAAAAGATATATTCTGGTAATATGGCATTTTACCTTTCCAATTCAGCATCTGGCTGGAATGTTTACTGAAGCATTAGTAGCTACCTGTAATCGAAATCTGTCTTCTAAGCATAGGCTGAATGATGCATCAGCAGGCAGGGTCATCTAACAGGAGCTGGCAAAATGCTGTTTATTTATAAATGTCTATTTAAAACAGCAAACATGAGAATGATACATGCTCTTGCAAAGCTACAGAAAGAAGGATTTGTAGTTTAGGTACACTTTCATGGCATAAGAGCTTGCATTTTCTAATTTCTAAATAGCTTTTTTTCATTGCAGCTCACTAAAAGTATATCTAAGTTACTTTATTTGATTCCATAATTTTGTAATTATTTTCCCTCAGGTAACACTATGAATAGTAGTAGTATTGAGATGAAAGGAAAACAGAAATGTGAAATGATTATAAGTGGTGCCAGAATTTATTCTAGTCCGCGTTGTTCAATTTCCTCATGGTTTGCTATTTCATTTACATGGTTCAGTCCTACAATATCAGCTACAAGCTAGAAAATGCTGTCTGCATGGGATTTCTCAAGATGCTATATTGCATTTGGTGACAGCTCAGCATGCTAACAGTTTATTATGATAGTTGTCAAAAGCCTCTAAGCACTTGGAAAAAGCCCACGAAGACCTCTGGTTGCAGTAAAAATGTTTAGTAATCATTCCATTTCATAAAAAAAAAACCCTCTTAAAAATACCCCTTTCTAATTTTACATTTCCCTTAATAGCGGTTCTCATTCATGACTGTTTTTATGCACCATAAGTATTGGGTATACTTCTTGGGTTGTCTTTAGTTTTTTATAAGTTCACTAAATATTTTTAACCTTTGATAATATGAAATTCATTCAATCACATTTTTTAACATTTTTACTTTTACTTGAGCCTAGTTGTCATATACGGTCCACTTATTTGAATGTACATGTTAATTATATGCTGCTTTTCATAGTATCCCCAGGATTCATGAAGTTTGCGCCATTCGCCGGAGTAGCGTCGGCGATCTAGTGCCAAATATGGCCGTCGAGCAATTCAGGTAAGAGCTGTTTCCATGTGCACTACCAGCGTACACCAGAGCTGCACAGCTCCTGGCGCATGTATGCCAATTACCCCATGTGCAGCAGTGTAACAGGCAAATGAAGGTATATAGTGATTCATGAAGTTGTGCAGGCGTAGCATAAGCATGTAGAAATGCAAACCAAAAAAAAAATGGTTTACATGTTGTCAAACATAAAATCGGAGATATGAAAGTGGACCAAACTTACGTATTATAATGTTAATATATGCCAATGGCTAAATATATAGCCAATGGCATAAAACAACATGCACAACATATAAAAAAATAACATTTAATTTCATGGCCACACTGACGCAAAGTAAAACTGCAGTGCATCAGTGTGCAAATGGGATCATAAGGAAATTATATTTAGATGTCATAAAGCTGTAATGTAATGCAATTCATGATATCCCCATAATAGTCAATGGCAAGCATGCTACACCAGAACCATGGCGCAAGGGTTGCTTAGGGTCTGTGACAGTGTTCTGTGCGGTAACTAGGAATTAGCAGTCAATGCCATGCAAGTAATGCTGAATCACAAACATCCCACCGGCATAAGGATGTACCACAAGGCGTAGCATTACAACACCGAGGAGTGGCCTGGAGGTAAACATGACATCAAGAGAGGGGCGAGCCACCATATCTGTAAGCACATTGGATCATTGCTAATCCATGTTGCATGTTTAGATTCATAGATTCATAGGATTAGAGATTAGTATAGCTAACACTGCCTTTGCGCCTTTTTTTTAAGCTAGCCAATTATCCCCTTGTGAACTCAAACCCTGCACTTTGTTGTGTGCAAGCAAAACACACCACCCATGAAAGGCCCTCCACCCTCCCAGCCCCCCTCCCAACCCAAGTTGCTAAGCAAAGCCACAGGATAGGGGTGTGGAAGTAGCCATAGCTTTGCTTAGCTGACAGCACACAAGGTAACTGAAAGATCATTTGAAAGTGGATGAAAACACGCACGAAACTCGGTAAACGGATGTGCGCTGCACGCACTACAGCTGAAACAGGAAGGATATCGGAAGACAATAAGGAAATGTTGCAGCATGGTAATTGGAGTACAAATGAGTAATTAGCACCTAGAAACTCAGAGTGGGCCATAGACAACAGCTAACAAGGCTGCTAGCAGCTACCTACAGAACAGGAAAGGGGAGGCGCCATACAGCAAAGAAAAGAGAACTGTCACAGCAGAACAAAGCAAACTTGCTGTAGATCAGCTACATAACACATTTCCCAGCACAATCATGGGTTGTAGAAGCACAAAACAAGAAAGATGGCAGCTGGATGCATGCCTGACAATGGGAGGTGAATCTGGTTGAAAATAGAAATTAAGGGCAATAGATGAATCACGGAAGACAAGGGTAAGTCAACACCAAAGGCCTCACTATAGCAATACCTGCTGTAAAACCAATAATTAAGATACCCTGCAGCTGGAATAGCACAAACATACCCAATTACACCAGCATCATCCATTGCACAATAGTATAAGGTGTGAAAGCCCCCCCCACACACACACACACACACACACACACACACACACACACCTGTGTATTCCCAGACACTGCACCATTGGTGTATACAGACGGGGAACTTTTAATATGTATATGTTAGGGGCTGCCATAGCTTTGATTAACCAGCATGTGTTTGAGACTGATGGTGGTGTGGAGGATGATGCTGACAACCATCTCAGGCACCGGAGGAGGAGACGAGTGTTCAGACCCAGAGTAACCTACCAGGGGCTACATGATCTGGAGATAGTAGAGCATTACAAGGTGGACAAGGACATCATACAGCAACTTGTTGAGCTGTGCCGGCCACGCCTCAGAGCCAGAAGTAACAGAGGGGAACCCATCCCAGTGGACACGAAGGTATGTGTAAGCTTAAGAATACTAGCCACAGGTACCTTCCAAAGGCCAACTGGGGATATCATGGGGATCTCACAGGCAACAGCATCCAGGGTACTCCACCAGTTCCTGGATGCCATGTTACCACATGCCAATGAGCACATACACTTCCCGCAAATCCAGGAGGAGTTGACCAGCAATATGCGTGTCTTCCACCATGTGGCAGACTACCTGGAGGTACTGGGTGCAATAGACTGCATGCACATACACATCAAGTCACCACCCAGTGAACAGGGTAGGCGCTACATAAACCGCAAGGGATTCCCCTCCATCAACTGCCAGGTCATGTGCAATGCCCAGGGCATTATCATGGATGTTTGTGCTGGCAGTCCTGGAAGCTATCACGACTCCCACATCTGGCATGCCTCACAGCTATATCAGGTATTTACCAGGGAGACATCCCATATGGCCACCTGGTGGGGGATGCTGGCTATTCACTGGAACCGTGGATGATGACACCCATCAGAAATGCACACACAGCCATGCAAGAACGCCATAATGAGGCACACGCAGAAACCAGAATCATCATAGAGCATGTGTTTGGGATGCTGAAATCACAGTTCCATTGCTTGGACATATCTAGTGGAGTCTTGCAGTACTCTCCAGGAACGTCTGCCCACATCTTCATAGTATGTGCCATGCTACACAATATGATCCTGCGGAAAACAGCTGCAGCAGGGACAGAATGGTGAAGGCAATTACAGCCCACCACCATTGCCAAGGGATCCACAGGCACAGGGGGACTCATATCCCGAACACCCTGTGCTAGCCCCAGTAGGCAGATGGAGGTGTTTCCAGTATGCACATGCCTTAGCAAAGAGGGAACGTATAGCACACACACTGACAGTGTAGGCACTCATGGACTGACACCCTTCTCCACCTGCACACACAGCAAACATGGATGGCACACAAACATGACCACCTGTAAATTGTCATGTATAGGTGGTCTACTGTGTGCATCCTACATAGGTAGCCCTCAACTGTTGTACACACAACTGCCATTGGCACAAGGTACGTCAATACCTGAACAGTATATTAAGCTATCAGCATCTGTCCATACTGTATGTACAGGTTCATAGATACATAGGTAGGTACATGCCCAACCGCCGAGGACACTCATAAGCATAGGCAAAACGTGTCTGCTGTTGCCACCCCATCAATCAACTAACTGTCCCTCTGTGGAGCAGAGCCACTTGCGGGATCCCTGGGTTGTAGCTACTGTTCACCACCCACTCTGCAATGATTCCCCAGAGTGTCAGTGAGGGGTTCTGTATAATGTAATCAGGGATGTAGTTTCAAATAACGGGGAGTATCCCTGACAGGACTCTTCACAGATGTGTACATGTTACATAGTATACCTTAAACACAGCTTGCATATATAGGTAGTTTTCCACAGAATAATAAATGTGGAACACACAACCGCTGAAATGTGCGTTCATCACCCTTGCACTACCAGTGCCTGCTCTGAAAGGTAAGATATCACTGCCAGGATTAGAACACGCAACCCTGTACACATTCATCACAATAACATACCACTAAGCTACCTCAGATGTACCAATGGCAGTCATGTATACTGACAGGATAAAACACAAAAGGTAGGAATGTGTTGAAATAGGACAAACCGGCATGTACACAATGAAAGGTGTATGTTATATATATATATATATATATATATATATATATATATATATATATATATATATATATATATATATATATATATATATATATATATATATATATATATATATATATATATATATATATAGAGAGAGAGAGAGAGAGAGAGATATGTCGTTATATGGGGATATACATATATATGTAGATATATAGATAGGTTAACAACATCTACATAACCATGGAGGAAGATATAAATGGGATACCTACCACATACCGACTGCTTTACTTACCGACGCACGTAATCCCAAGGCTTAAGGTCTGAAAAAACACAGTACTGAAACACCAGATGCACGAGGTGCAATCTCACGATGTTAATAGACAGTTAGTCAGTGCTTCTGGTGTTGCGGTTTGGGTAGGTTACTGTGTGTACGTGTGTTTCTTAGGGCTGTAGTGTGTGTAAGTGTGTGTTCTGTGTGTGGTGTGTGTTCTTGGGTGACTGTAATGTGTGGCTGTGGGTTAGCTTTGTGCATCCGTTTGCACGACCTAGGATGTAGAATATTAAAGTAGGGGGTGGTGTGTGGGGTGCAGACACCTACATGGGGTGTGTAGGGGGGCTTGGCCACCTGCTCATAAGTAGTGTAGGATGGTTTGTTTGGATGTGTTGGGTAGCAGTGTGTCTGTGTGTGCATGTGTGTGTTCCATATTCGTGTTACCTTCGCAAGTTACTGTCGATGTCGGTAATGTGGGGTATGGGAGTCTGTTCCCAGGACTGTGTGCATCAGAACACTGTGGTTTCGGGATTCCATAGGTCTCCTGTATACAGCGGTTGAAGTGTTCACATATGTGTATAACATAGACCATAGCAATCACACATTCTGCCACTACCAACCTTTATGAACAAAGGATATGGAGAGTATATGCCTGTACACCATTACAAATATGTGCTATGAACATGAGCCAATGATAGTGTTACCACCTGTTCCACTTTGCGAGGGACACTCCCTCTTTGGGTGATTGTGTCTTGACCAAATATATTAAACGTGACAAATGCCCTGGGATTGTAGGACATAATTATGTCCCATATATATGTACTGTAATAGTTGCATACAATAGTTATTTCTGTATCTAAAGTACCTACATGGTACAGGAAACAGAATAAGATACTAAACTGCTACAAGAATAAGCTTATAATTAGGCAAGAAAGGAAAGTTCTATCCCTTGTACTGACCATGGGTTTGTGTTGGCCTGTAAAATCAGATGTGTGTCCCGAAAAGGACCCATTATGGACATATGAAAACATGGCAACCCTAGCCAAAGAGGGTCAGTCACCAACACAACTACGATGACTTCAAATACCTATGACAGAAATACACAGCTATCATGTAGCAACACGTTATTACATTCAGATGTATTATCGAAGGGATTCAAGGACTAACATCACCTACATGCTATACAGGAACCACATAACAGTGCCTTAATGAATCAGCCTGCAAATACCATTGTATTAGTCCACAAAAGGATAGCTGTTCAAATAGGGAAGGAACCCTCATGCACATAACGATTATGTATAAAAGCAGTTCCTACACACCTGCATTTGCTAAGCACACCCACCAACATCACCCCCACACCCAAACATATTACAATACAAACTGTAATAACATCACAAATCATTCACACACTGTACGACATCTGCAGAAGCCTTAACATACCTTGTCAGAGACACACTAACATGGTCCTATGTGAAATAGTGGCTGTTATACAATGGAACAGCTGCTGATGTAATAGGGTTTGTTTGCATTAATCCCGTTTCAGAGGGTTGTGCGTACACCGGGATGTGTTAGCAATTAGTGAGTAACAGCACAGTATGCTACACTTGTACACTAAATCAATGATGTCTGGTGAGCACACTGTACACCACATAGCAGTTCATGCATAGCCATATGGCCTTGAGCTGGCCAAACATCCTTGCCAGACTTAAACATCTGCAGAAGTATCAGGTACAAACAAACCCTGCATAAGTAGCACTGTTCCGAAATATAACAGCTGTACCCACATGTAGAACTAAATCGTCTAGCCATTACACACAGTCCACAAGAGCCATGAAACTAATATATCTCTGTGTGTCTCCATATAGCTGTTGAAATATATCGCAATAACACATCTAGACCGTCTCCCTTGAAAATAAGGCAAACAGACAACGCCCAAAAGGAGTACTCACTTATACACCACTGTTGTCATGGTATCGACTAATGGAGTAGCTGCACAGCTGATGTGCATCCAATTAACTACTTTGGAACAGCAATTGGTGGACAGGATACCACATGTTACCGATATGTAACTAGAACAGGATGGTTTATCATGCATTCAAACCATCTGTATATACCAGCAGAAAGTTATAAAGAACATTGAAACACAAACCAAAAAGGATTGAATCAACTGTTAACAATACCTCGGGTTACTAATAAGGTATGTAGAACAGTCAGTATGTCTGTGTATGTAGTACTATTTTGTAGTATTTAAAGTGCACGCAATCCATATAGTGGAAACAGTTATCTTGTAGTGATGTATTGTTGAGCATAGTAACGCTTGTAGTATTTGTGTGTACTGCTGCAGGTCACAAGGCAAACACCGCATACACCACAAGGGATGCTATATAAGGGCTTTGAACAGAAATACTCCTCACCAGCCGACGTCAGTGGCAGGGCTGGTCTAACAAGTATGTGCTATAACAGGGGATAGTATATGTTGATATATTGTAACTGTAGCCATATGTATGGGTGTAATACAGAGAATAACATGTGGAAGGTTGGGCCACTGAGCAAGCATGTTTTGCATTGTGGGATATTGTGCCAATAACTGTGTAATGTGCAGTATTGCAGGCAAATATGTATTACAAGCTACATAGCATTACTGTAATGGTAGGCAAACATTAGTGATGTCAATTGGCATTTACAATACACAATAACAGGATACATATGTCTTTTAGTGAGCTGACAGCTTATCAGCATGATAGCAAAGTAAAATGGAAGAGCTATTTAACTATCCATGCACATAAGACATGTAATATGTGCAAAGGTAGGTACTAGGCTGTCTTACCAAGGGTATCTGTAAGCCTAGCTAGCGTGTGTTGTCTTTCACCACCCCCATAGGTTGGTTCCCTGTGCTTCTGAACAGCAGAGCCAATAGTTCCCTGTGCCTCTGTCCAGCAGAGCCACTGCAGTGATCCCCAGGTACATGTCTGTCTCCCATCCACACGTCAAGGTTTCCCTTGAAGAGTGCTCATGAGGGGCCCTGCCTGATGTACATTAGAATCACGTTCCAAAGCATAGGGAGTGTCCGGGTCAGGAATCTAACCATCCAGCATGTCCTACTCATCATTGTGGTTAGGTGTATATCCCTAGAGCATGTGGCTCTCAGGGGCTTCTGTTTAGGTGGAGCATATCCTGCAATACAGGGTTGGACATGAGCCTTATATGTCAAGCAGTGATCACCTGTGAATATGCGGTATACAACTGAGTACAGCTGGAGTTTTGTAGGTTGGGCTGCATAGGTCATATGTTTGAGGTCAGTAATCCTCTTGGTGTAGTACTGGTGTGGTCTTCCAAGCTGTTGCAGTTGTCTTGTAAGTTATATCCCAAATGGGGTGTTGTATCCTTTAATGGGTCTGATATGACATGTGTAGAGTCACAATGGCCCCTCTGATCTGGATGTGAACCCATTAGAGATTTGGGGGGGCCATGTAGAAGGATATTCTAACCACCTTGTCATTATGGGTATCAAAGGAGAGATTGCTATCTATTGGTGTTTCCAGATCCCATATTACCTTTTTTGTATGTAGGGGACTAGCACCTATGTGGTAGTCCACGGGTAATTAGTTATATCCAAAGGGGATGACTATGCACTTTTAGGCATTCAGCTTGACGCCATGATATTAACACCAGGTATCCATCTCAGTGCGACCCTTCCAGAGGGTGTCTGTAACAGCTGAGGAAACAATTATGTCCCCTAGTTTGCAGTCGTCTGCAAACCTTTTCAGCCAAAGCCCTCCTGTGCTTGTCTGTATGTCAAAGAGAAGTATATACCAAACATGAGGGGTCCTAGGACTGAGCCCTGGGGGCTAGCAGTTGTAACTGGTATACAGTCGGACCTAGGGTATGCAACTCCCACTGTGTGGGTTCTGTCCGTGAGCCACTTTGCAAACCATCACATGATGTAGGGGTTAATGTTCAGGCAGATGGGTATGTTGATAATACCAGAAGGAGGAATGGTGTTGAAAGCCTTTGAGAGATCTAGGTAGGCTGTGTGGACCTCCTTACCCTCATCTACTGCCTTCGTAACTGTCTCTAAGATGTCCACCAGGTTTAGGAGGCATGGTCCGCCCTTAACAATGCCAAACAGGGAGGGGTCAAAGGTTGAGAGGTCCCCAATGTCTCTGTGACAGTGATTCATGATGTGCACCATAGCCTTGCAGACCAGGCTAGTCAGGCCTATAGGGAAATAGGTCCCGTGGTCTGTTGTGGTGCCACCTTTGTGGAATGGGATAACTGTTGCTGTGAACCATTCAGTAAGCACTATGCCCCATGTGAGGCTATTATTGAACATGGTGCGTAGGTGAGGGACAGTACGATCTGAAGTTCATGTAAAACACAGCCTGGGATGTTGTCTGGTCCCATGGATGCTGTGATATAGCCTTTAGAGTGTGCAGCTTTGAGAGGGATCTGCTAGGATGTTGCCAATATCAATTGTTTCTGTAATGTTCATGCCTTTGTGCTGTAACTCAGAGCAGATCTGGTTGTTGACATCAAGGCTTTGTGGTTGTTGTTGGTATTAGTTGTGTTATAGTTTTCGCAGCTAGCTTTGGAGGATCTTATAAGGGATCTCACCTTCTTACTGAGGCTGGCCAGGGATCTCCTCCATGCATGGTATTGTACTCTCATTTGCAACAGTGTCTTCCTCCTATAGTACAATATGTTTATGGCAGGGAACCACCAGATTGGTTTAGTTAATTATGAGTATAGCGTCCTGGTTCTGTTTGGGATAGCACAAGCCATGCACTCCTGTAAGTGCTTATAGAGTGCATTTGTGCAGGATTCAGCAGTTGTAACAGTACTGTCCATCTGCATGGGTGTCATGACGTCCACCACATCTGCCTTAAGAAGCATGTAGTTGGCCTTGTAGACATATTATACTGTGGTTCCCTTAATGGGGGGTAGGTGCGGGATGTGGATAACAACGGTGTTCAGCACATGGTCTGATCGGACCAACGAGGTGTTGGCTTCACGTGTGGAGCACCAGTCACTCATGTTGGTAATGACTAGGTCTAGGATATTGTTGCCCCTGGTGGGTGTGTGGATATGTTGAGTCAGGGCATTGGTGTTTATGAATTCCAGAAACTGTTGAGCTAATGTGTTGGTACACGAGTAGTTTTCCCAGTTAATGGTGGGGTAGATACAGTGAGGCTTATGTGATGTGTGTGGTGTTGTGCGACTGTGTACCTTCTTCACATGACAGTCAGGGTCAGGCTTAGTTGGTGAGACCTTTACCTCCAGTTTGGCTAGATGTGTGCATCTCTCACAGGTTGTAGTGTTGGGTGGTAGGCGGAGAGGCTTGTCTGTGTACATGCGGCAATGTGTACATTGCCTCAAGATGTCCAGAGTCATCAGATAGACAGGTGAGAACACTGGCATTTGACTCTTGGACATGCCTGAATATAGAACTACATTCACCTAGATAAGTGAGGAAAGTGAGTACAAGAGCTACATTACTCTATGCAAGTGAGAAAAATATGTACAAAACCTGTTCACCCTTACCTGTAGGTGATGTGGAAGATTGAGTGCTATAGTAATTATTAGCTTACTTAGTGCTTATAAGTCCTGAACAAGTGCTTAGCATGAATAAGCAATCCAGATAGGGTCTTCGATAATATAAAAACATGGCCCCTCCCCCCACCAAGTATACAAGCATATATCCATGTACACCACACGGCCCCTCTACCCACAACTATGCAGGTACAAGCTGCACTCAGTCTGCATGGGACCTGCCCAAATCACAGGTTGTATCATACACATATGGCAAAACAAGACGCTCTCCACATACACATCATGTAAAACATAGCTCCATGTCAGGTTGTGTACACACTGAATGGTGCACACCAATAGGTATCACAACCCACAAAGGGGGAGACACCACTGATAATGGGAAGTTCTGCACTACTACCCTGCTGAGTCTGGTTTGGAAGGCCATAAACCTTGATCACTTAAGTGATGTCAGCAGTACAGATGTAGCTGACAGTATGGTTGATGTCACACTGCATATCATAACCTTGCCAGGTCATAGGACATCATCACCCATACTGTGTACCACCTACACTGGGTATATTAGATGTACATTCCTATGTCACAGGAGTGTTTTGCAACAGGACTGCTGGCAGAAACAACACTACAGAAGGTGTCTGAATAATACGTGCTCATCACACCAGTGGCAGCTACAGTATGTCAGGGTTAATAAATTCTATTCTCCCTCATTGTAGTCCATACCTCACAGACAAACAGAAGGCATCTGTCTATTGAAGTATGTGAATGACTATGACCTAGGAGCAATAGCTGACTCGCATTGTCACCCCTATGTTAATAACCCTGTACCCATGAACTACCACCTAGGCAGCAGTCATCATAATGGACACTTGTGTGTGAGGGATTCAGCTGGGCAGTTGTCTTTCCTGTGATAGCTACATCACCACACCTGCGAGGGAGTTATATGTGGCAACCCTAATAATAATAGGGTGCCATTCATGAATATAGAGATCATTGTCCAGCCATACAGAGCACTCAAGTGACTCATATCAGATCACATATTTCCTTTAAGGGGTATTGGCCATGTGCAGATGGCCTACTCCAGCCTTCCCATTCCCATACCCACTATGTAGCATGATGCATACCCTGAATAAATCCATGTCCAACCCAGTGATGTCAAACATGCTACACGTACTCGTCCTGATCTCAAACACATACTTCATGGACATCCACCTACCACATGCTGGACAGATCCTTGTCCCATACACTTGACATAGTCCTGCCATACTATGAATTCCTGTCCATCAAAACTGCACACTGCTCCCCTCTCAGACATGGTGTGATGACCGCATGGTAACACATTGTATATGTATCATTAACCCTGTGGATCAGTAATGTGACACTGCTCCACCTGGCCCCATAGACCCGCCTGTCGGCTACTGCCAGGTAACCTTTCATCCTAGATGCATACATGGCCCTTGGCATATAGCCCACTAGTTGACTTTGACTGTACATACCATAGTTGATATCCATCCCTGCAAATGCCATCTGGCTAGCCAGTGTCCCATGTGTATCACATGTGCAACACAGGTGATACATGGCAGGATGTAGAATCACTGTACAGTGCCGTGTAGATGTATATGGCAGAACACATACATGTAAAACCTTATGTGAGCATGTCTGCAGAGTCACAGGTCATGTCTGTTAAGGCAGTGTAAGTCCTTATATGTGACATATACACTGCATCAAGGTCACTGCATTAATGTGGACACATCCAGCCATGTGTTGATAGATAGGAACACAAGTACAGGCAAACAGATATGCCCACATCAAACAGCAACCACATGGAGTATGAGCAATGTAATCAGGTGACACACACACACACACATAAATGGTGATAATATCCACTCAACATTGAGTGTCACGTGTGTGACACAAACACATCAGTGTTATGTAGGTTTGCAAATACAACTATTTAAACTGAATTAATGTGATCCACATGTATGTTCAGCTGTAGCTCTGTGTGTCTCTGAGTTACTGTGACCTGTCTCCAACATTATGTCTTCCAGGTATGTTGCATGCAAGGCTTCCCCCTTTTACATGCTTGGAGGATGAGGCCCTCAACCCATACCTACTCGATAATCACGACATCCTGTTCAGCCATGTGCCACAGGATGCACAGCAGTGGGATGCCCCGTGGATGGAACTTTGCAGGAGGGTTAATGATGTGGGTGGCCACAACCGCACATACCAGCAGGTGCGCAGACACTGTACAGACCTCATTAGATGGGAGAAACAGCATGCAAATGCAATCGCCAGGGAACAAGGTGACCACCAACCCAGCCCCCACTCACACGTACCAAGGAGCTATTGGCCAACCTGGGGACACCTGCAGAACCACATCCACAAGCCTTAGCCGATATTGTGGAGGTGGGTGTCTCTCAACCACTGAGCCTGGAGTTGCCTGATAAGTCAGTACTGCACCTATAACAACTATATTCCATATAGCTGCATGTGTCACTGTACAATATGTAATGTAACATCATATGCAAGGCATGTATACACACATGCCGCATACTATAGTATGCTACTCTGTGTATGCACATGTGCATAAACCATAGTATAGTCTAATGTACCGGTGTATTTGTTATGCACATTGCTCCCTGTAGCCTTTATACAGGGGTGGACTATGCTCATACTGCTGTGTTACTCCTATTTAGGTACCTCTGGTGTTCCACTGTGACAGCAGCCCATTGCAGATGAGAGTGTTATTATTTATCAGGAACCGTAATGCACAAATCTATCTGCCATGTGGCCATTCACAGCATGTACACATATTGTATGGTCCTCTCACAATATGCAGGTTTGCCCATAGTTGCCAGGCTGCAGCAATATGGTTGCAGATGTGCAGGAGTGTCATCAGTATACCCATCAGTGAACTGTGTCACAACTTCCACATCATGGTTTAGTGTGTATACACCTCAGTGACGTGGGCCACATTCCAAAGTATATATTATTGTATTTGAACACAGTCATGGCTATGAACCCTGTCTGTAACTCACACTGTATAGCACTAGAGATGCCTCATGATTCCCTGCAATGGCCATGCACATCAGCTAAATTTGCAGTATATCTGTAGGGTGGACAGACAACACTGAATTGGTACACCATTGCCCCACTGTGTATTCGACAGGACACCATTGTGTTAAACACGTATGCATGTCATTGCACATGTCAGCAGATCACATGTCATAATACATGTGATTATCAAGGTCATATGCCACACATTAGGCATGTGTACTGTTAACCTGTGCTGGTCCACATGGTGTAACACAGGGATGTATGCTAACCACTACTACAATTGTGTAATTTGCATGCCGTCTGCTATCACGCATGCATGCTGTTGTGTGCAACCTAGGGATGTATGATACCTACCACTATTATTGTCTGCACTGCATGCCGTCTGCCGTATCACATGCATGTTGCATGCCTTCTGTCAAATCACATGCGTGTGTGTATGTGTTTCTATCGTATAGATTGTAATGTACAGTTCTTGTCTGCCCTCACAGGTGATGTAGGTGCATTGCCCGCCTGCGGTACATCAGATGTTAGTGTCCCCACAGACTCTAGCAGTGATGATGAACATATGATTGGGTCACAGGCAGAGTTGCCAGGTGCTGAAACTGTGCCATTGGTTGCCATTCCATCTATATCCACCTCATCCCCACACACTGATCCCATATCTGCACATACCCCATCACCAGTGGCCATAGAAGAAGGACAGTTGTCACATGGTAGCTTGGAACAGGAAAGCGTGGGGGCTATGGAAGGTGTGCCTGCACACCATGGTGTCAGCCAAACTACTGGTTGCGCCCCACACAGGCACGTAGCCAGTGCTGCTAGTAGGAGGACCTCTGGCCAACATGCTCCTGCATGACAGAGCACAGCAGCTAGTGTCACCAGACACATGTTTCAGGCTGTAATGGAGGCACAGGCATGTGCTGAATGGCACAACAGAGACGATCAGAGGCTACAGAGGGCTGCTGTCCGTTCTTTAAACAACAGCATCCAGGCAATGTAAATGCTCAACAGCAGATTGCTGATGCTTTGGATAGACAGTTGGGTGACATGGTTGGAGTCCTTGACCATGGCATGACAATCAGCGAGTGTGAGCTGTCTGTGTTGGAATATCTGGTAGGAGTGAGGCATTGGACACATGGACATAGGCCTGCTACATCACCTGTGTCAGGTCTATGTGTACGAGCTACCTCACATGCCCGCTCCCATAGTGGCAGTAGCAGCAGCAGTGCGTCTGGTGCTATGTTGTGCACACCATGACACAGCAGGCCATGTGCACGTGGCCTGGGATGGTCCCAACAGGGACATGGTTCTAGTGGACCAGTGACATTGGACAGTACCCAGTCTGCACCTCTGTCAGATAGTGCCCATGCAGTCACAGGTCACATGTCCATGGCCTGACACCGTGAACTGTAAAACCTCAACTGTACAGTCTGCAGCTGTCAATAATACCCCTGTGTAGGCCAGATGCATGGGAGAACTGTGTGCAGACATACACGCACACATTGGACACATATGTAGGGCACCGCAACACACACATGCATAACATCCACACACGCCCAATTAGATCAAAGGCCAAACCCACACACATGATGCCATCCAATTGTGCAGCCTAGGCCTCTGGCAAACATTAACACCCTCTGCATATGATGATGCCTGTGCCACATCCCTGACATCCACACCATCAGTGCAGGGACATGCTCATATGGTCTGATGTGTAGGGTGAACAGACTAGGATGATATGTGTAGTTTACAAATGTTGAGGACTGTTGATAGCAGATATACCATGTAGTACAGGTGTACAATACTGTTAACAGTATGTGTCTTGTGTAACAACAGTGCAGCCTAGGTCTCCGGCAAACATTAACACCCTGTGCATATGATGATGCCTGTGCCGCATCCCTGACATCCACACCATCGGTGCAGGGACATGCTCATATGGTCTGATGCACAGGGTGAACAAACTAGGATGATATGTGTAGTTTACAAATGTTGAGGACTGTTGACAGTCAGCAGATATACCATGTAGTACAGGTGCACAATACTCAACAGTATGTATCTTGTGTAACAACAGTATATGCATGTTGGTCATGATGTTCTGCTGTCCGTCTTCAGGTCTAATTGCACGTGCCGGTGGATGTCAGTGTTTGCAGTTAAGTGTCCCATATGTCAATGTGGACTACTCACAGATATGTATGAATATACCAGCATGCACTGTGTAGCTGCCACATACCAGTGAGAATGTCCCACGTTGCAAACACGCCTACCATTGCAAGAGCATGATAGCTGTGTATTAAGCTACTGTGGCCATAGACGTGACATCCATAAAGGGTGACATCACAGGTACAGTTATGTGGAGTGGTGAGGTAAGAGAGTTGTCTAGCTGATTACAATGGTAGAGGCCAGTGCGACTTGTGATGCCTCAATGGGAATCAGTAATACACGCTCCCACGACAGGATGCCAACACACAACTGCACCCACACACTCAGGTATTGACACACATGTATTCAGTGACACTGTAACACACACACACACACACACACACACACACACACACACACACACACACACACACACGGCTTCACCGATGCAGTAACACACACTCGCACACAGTTGGTACTGGTGGGATGAGGACCCCTGCCTATGTGCAAAGTATCATTACAGTACTGTGCACCTACATGATGTGCCACAGAGAATACACATGTACTGGTAGTCAGTACAGCCTAAGATCGGGGACATCAACACGGATAGTTGAATGCATCGTCTGGATGGTGGGAGGGGTGTTATTAGTTCAGTATGGTAACATACATCCTCACCCCAGGGACCAGTCAGCCCTACATATACACACTGTAGCATTCAGTAATTAATACACATATGTCATGCACATACAGATACCTCACATGTGTGAGATACACACCCCTGCCTATGTCCTGCTTTCTACATTGTAGTCTGTAAAAATGTGTACACTAGTGTACAGGAGAGTGAGTAACAACTGAGTTGTATTCTCCACAATACGTGACAAATATGGACACACACACAACCACACATGCCAGTACTGTGAATCTCAGACCTGCCTAGCTCATGTTATGTATGTCAGATGTACAGCAGTATTGTACGCATTACAAACTGTACTGATACTTCCTGTGCCAACAGTGCTGATATATGCACTAGGGACGTCATATCTATTAACAGGTGTCAAGTGATTTACCTTCGCTGTCACCCTGACCACTGTCTAAGTTGTGTGTTATGTCCTTCAATTGACAAAACCATTGCTTACCAGTTGCATAGGGTATTGTAGGACCACTTGTGACACACCTGTGAGCTGTCCACAGCAAATATCCATCTGCAAAGATGCCCCACCACTTAGTTATTTCAAAACATCTGTCCATACCTGTGGTACATCTTTCTGTACATTCAGCATATCACCATATACAGTTGGCAATGTTGAGGCTGCATTGCAGCTGCATGATGTACTAGGATACATGCCACCTGCATACATCAGCAACTGCACACGCATGTTATCTGAACGCACAACACTATGAGTACAGGTGTGTCGGTCCTACAGTCTGGGCTATGGAAGGTGTGCCTGCACACCATGGTGTCAGCCAAACTACTGGTTGCACCCCACACAGGCACGTAGCCAGTGCTGCTAGTAGGAGGACCTCTGGCCATCATGTTCCTGCATGACAGAGCACAGCGGCTAGTGTCACCAGACACATGTTTCAGGCTGTAATGGAGGCACAGGCATGTGCTGAATGGCACAACAGAGACGATTAGAGGCTACAGAGGGCTGCTGTCCGTTCTTTAAACAACAGCATCCAGGCAATGTAAATGCTCAACAGCAGATTGCTGATGCTTTGGATAGACAGTTGGGTGACATGGTTGGAGTCCTTGACCATGGCATGACAATCAGCGAGTGTGAGCTGTCTGTGTTGGAATATCTGGTAGGAGTGAGGCATTGGGCACATGGACATAGGCCTGCTACATCACCTGTGTCAGGTCTATGTGTACGAGCTACCTCACATGCCCGCTCCCATAGTGGCAGTAGCAGCAGCAGTGCGTCTGGTGCTGTGCTGTGCACACCATGACACAGCAGGCCATGTGCACGTGGCCTGGGATGGTCCCAACTTGGACATGGTTCTAGTGGACCAGTGACATTGGACAGTACCCAGTCTGCACCTCTGTCAGGTAGTGCCCATGCAGTCACAGGTCACATGTCCATGGCCGGACACCGTTTACTGTAAAACCTCACCTGTACAGTCTGCAGCTGTCAATAATACCCCTGTGTAGGCCAGACGCATGGGAGAACTGTGTGCAGACATACACGCACACAATGGACACATATGTAGGGCACCGCAGCACACACATGCATAACATCCACACACGCCCAATTAGATCAAAGGCCCAAACCCACAAACATGATGTCATCCAATTGTGCAGCCTAGGCCTCTGGCAAACATTAACACCCTCTGCATATGATGATGCCTGTGCCGCATCACTGACATCCACACCATCAGTGCAGGGACATGCTCATATGGTCTGATGTGTAGGGTGAACAGACTAGGATGATATGTGTAGTTTACAAATGTTGAGGACTTTTGATAGCAGATATACCATGTAGTACAGGTGTACAATACTGTTAACAGTATGTGCCTTCTGTAACAACAGTGCAGCCTAGGCCTTCAGCAAACATTAACACCCTGTGCATATGATGATGCCTGTGCCGCATCCCTGACATGCACACCATCGGTGCACGGAAATGCTCATATGGTCTGATACACAGGGTGAACAGACTAGGATGATATGTGTAGTTTACAAATGTTGAGGACTGTTGACAGTCAGCAGATATACCATGTAGTACAGGTGTACAATACTGTTAACAGTATGTGTCTTGTGTAACAGCAGTGCAGCTTAGGCCTCTGGCAAACATTAACACCCTGTGCATATGATGATGCCTGTGCCGCATCCCTGACATCCACACCATCAGTGCAGGGACATGCTCATATGGTCTGATGCACAGGGTGGACAGACTAGGATGATATGTGTAGTTTACAAATGTTGAGGACTGTTGCCAGTCAACAGATATACCATGTAGTGCAGGTGTGCAATACTGTTAACAGTATGTGTCTTGTGTAACAACAGTGCAGCCTAGGTCTCCGGCAAACATTAACACCCTGTGCATATGATGATGCCTGTGCCACATCCCTGACATCCACACCATCGGTGCAGGGACATGCTCATATGGTCTGATGCACAGAGTGAACAAACTAGGATGATATGTGTAGTTTACAAATGTTGAGGACTGTTGACAGTCAGCAGATATACCATGTAGTACAGGTGCACAATACTTAATAGTATGTATCTTGTGTAACAACAATATATGCATGTTGGTCATGATGTTCTGCTGTCCGTCTTCAGGTCTAATTGCACGTGCCGGTGGATGTCAGTGTTTGCAGTTAAGTGTCCCATATGTCAATGTGGACTACTCACAGATATGTATGAATATACCAGCATGCACTGTGTAGCTGCCACATACCAGTGAGAATGTCCCACATTACAAACACGTCTACCATTGCAAGAGCATGATAGCTGTGTATTAAGCTACTGTGGCCATAGACGTGACATCCATAAAGGGTGACATCACAGGTACAGTTATGTGGAGTGGTGAGGTAAGAGAGTTGTCTAGCTGATTACAATGGTAGAGGCCAGTGCGAATTGTGATGCCTCAATGGGAATCAGTAATACACGCTCCCACGACAGGATGCCAACACACAACTGCACCCACACACTCAGGTATTGACACACATGTATTCAGTAACACTGTAACACACACACACACACACACACACACACACACACACACACACACACACAAACACACACACACACACACACACACACACACACACGGCTTCACCGATGCAGTAACACACACTCGCACACAGTTGGTACTGGTGGGATGAGGACCCCTGCCTATGTGCAAAGTATCATTACAGTACTGTGCACCTACATGATGTGCCACAGAGAATACACATGTACTGGTAGTCAGTACAGCCTAAGATCGGGGACATCAACACAGATAGTTGAATGCATCGTCTGGATGGTGGGAGTGGTGTTATTAGTTCAGTATGGTAACATACATCCATACCCCAGGGACCAGTCAGCCCTACATATACACACTGTAGCATTCAGTAATTAATACACATATGTCATGCACATACAGATACCTCACATGTGTGAGATACACGCCCCTGCCTATGTCCTGCTTTCTACATTGTAGTCTGTAAAGATGTGTACACTAGTGTACAGGAGAGTGAGTAACAACTGAGTTGTATTCTCCACAATACGTGACAAATATGGACACACACACAACCACACATGCCAGTGCTGTAAATCTCAGACCTGCCTAGCTCATGTTATGTATGTCAGATGTACAGCAGTATTGCACGCATTACAAACTGTACTGATGCTTCCTGTGCCAACAGTGCTGATATATGCACTAGGGACGTCATATCTATTAACAGGTGTCAAGTGATTTACCTTCGCTGTCACCCTGACCACTGTCTAAGTTGTGTGTTATGTCCTTCAATTGACAAAACCATTGCTTACCGGTTGCATAGGGTATTGTAGGACCACTTGTGACACACCTGTGAGCTGTCCACAGCAAATATCCATCTGCAAAGATGCCCCACCACTTAGTTATTTCAAAACATCTGTCCATACCTGTGGTACATCTTTCTGTACATTCAGCATATCACCATATACAGTTGGCAATGTTGAGGCTGCATTGCAGCTGCATGATGTACTAGGATACACGCCACGTGCATACATCAGCAACTGCACACGCATGTTATCTGAACGCACAACACTACGAGTACAGGTGTGTCGGTCCTACAGTCCGGACATTTGGCCATGTTTGTAGGCATTGCAATTGGTGGATATGTGTAATAACATACATGACACATGGACTGTTGTATGATATGATGGGTGACCAGTACAGAGGGGATGTTACCTCTGTCAACATCGATATCACACCTTATGTACTGTTGGCATTCAGCAGCCATGGACCTACATTCCATGTACATGTGTGTAATGGCTGTAGCCACCTGTTTGCACAAAGGACTACAACAGCTATGCTATTTACAGGTATGTTGTGTGTGTGGCATGTACATACCCAGGGCAGGTACATGTATGTCATATCCATACATGAGGGTGTGTACTGGTGTACAGCAACAGACATCTGCTAATGGTGGACAGTACTGAGGGCCCTTGGTATGTGTACAGCTGACCTGGTCACAGACAGTGGTATCATTGCATTGCATAACACATGATGCAACTGTGTCAGTACATGTGTACTGTCTACAGTTGATGTAGAGCTTAGTACAGTACACAGGTCAAGGGTCACATGGTGGTGTACTCGTCTGTCATACAACATGTATGGTTGTGTGATGCTGGTTCGAGGGCATGGTGGTGTCTGCAGTTTACATCCTAGAATGCAGCATGTGACACTGTGTCCTTCACATGGCTCATCTGTGATGCCTTTCATGGGGGGACTGGTCAGTACATGTGAGTGGCCTTTATGTATGTGGGTACACCACCTGGAGCAGTCCGTACCTGTGTTATGGCCCACATGTCTGGTTCTGAGGTATATGGTGGAAGTGCCAGGTTCTGAGGTATATGGTGGTAGTGCTATTGTGCACTACAGAGACATCAGCCAGGTGTTCCTAACTGCACTGATGTCAGTACTCCCCATTGTTGGATCTACAGTGGCCAGCTGTGAATATGGACGCTACACATCTAGCACTGGTTATCATAAGAAAACAATGCAGTTGTCCTGTAGGTGTATGGGAGTCAACCTGTGTTTAGGACATTTGCCTTGGAATGGCACTGTGTGGGCGTATGTGACTTGGGTAATATCCACACTCCCTTGTATCATGGATGTATGTGATATGTGACAAAGGCCTGCCTACTGTTAGCCATGTCATCCCAGAATGACAGCTGATTTGTAAAAGACCAATGTCAAATATATGTAGAGAAGCGTTCCTGCTATCAATGACAACTACTAACACCAGATCCCATTACAGTGTGTTCTTTACATCTACCTGTAATAGCATGGCCACTGTGGCCCTCCGTGTTTAGCATCAGAGTGCATCCCAGTCAGCCCTGTGCTACTAGGAGTATGAGCATGCCCAGTATATCCTTGTGTAGATGGACACATAGTAATGCATTCCAACCAGCCCTGTGCTACTAAGTGTGTGAGCATGCCCCCTATGCTACTAAGTATATGAGCATGCACAGTATATCTTTGTATAGATGGACACATAGTGCATTCCGAGCAGCCCTGTGCTACTAAGTGTATGAGCATGCCCAGTATATCCTTGTGTAGATGGACACATAGTGCATTCTGAACAGCCCTGTGCTACTAAGTGTGTGAGCATGCCCAGTGACACCTTGTGTTGGTTATGTGCCTCTGTGTATGGGCATGGCCATTGCAACCCTGTATACTGGTAGTGGTCGTCCATTCCACAGATGGGCATACTCCAGGTCAGGATAGATTCATACTTTAAACACACAGGTTCACAGGTATGTACAGCTTAAATGCCAGCATCCCTGTTGATGTCCACATTCCCAGACGGTCATAATGACAACCTTGACAAGTGTAGTCTGTGTGGCGCAATTCGTATATATGTAGTATTGTAATAGTAATCTGTAAATAGGCAGGTGTTCCGTACCCGACACTGGCGTGTGTGTGTATGTCTTTCCCCGTTTGCCGGTGGACTCTAAATTGCTTTAGACTGGCCACACTCCATACATTTCTTATACCCTCTGTTAGCAAGGCAGATGATGTCACCCATCCACAAATACACCTCTGGGAGGGCTGTATCCCAGTAATCTTGGTAGCGCGTTCTGTAACTGAATAATGCTGTAGTGTAATAAAGTAGTTAGGTCGGTGTTCTACTCCCACACTTGCTGTGTGTGTGTGTCTCCCTGTTTGCCTGAGGACTGAGTATTACCTTTATACAGCCCACACTCCATACATTTCTTATACCCACCGTTAGCAAGGCCGATGATGTCACCCATCTACAAATACACCTCTGTGAGTGCTGTGTTTAAGTAATCTCGGTAGCGCGTTCTGTAACTGCGGAATGCTTTAGTGTAATAAAGTAGTTAGGTCGGTGTTCTAGTCCCACACTTGTCATGAGTGTGTGTGTGTCTCCCCGTTTGCCTAAGGACTGAGTAATACCTTTATACTGCTCACACTCCATACATTTCTTATACCCACCATTAGCAAGGCCGATGATGTCACCCATCTACAAATACACCTCTGTGAGTGCTGTGTTCCAGTAATCTTGGTAGTGCATTCTGTAACTGCGTAATGCTGTAGTGTAATAAAGTAGTTAGGTCAGTGTTCTAGTCCCACACTTGCCATGTGTGTGTGTCTCCCTGTTTGCCTGAGGACTGAGTAATACTTTTATACTGCTCACACTCCATACATTTCTTATACCCACCGTTAGCAAGGCCGATGATGTCACCCATCTACAAATACACCTCTGTGAGTGCTGTGTCCCAGTAATCTCCGTAGCGTGTTCTGTAACTGCGTAATGCTGTAGTGTAGTAAAGTATTAAGGTCGGTGTTCTAATCCCAGACATGCCAAGTGTGTGTGTGTGTGTGTGTGTGTGTGTGTGTGTGTGTGTGTCTGCCTGTATGAGACAAGTACAGTGCTTTGTAGTATTCACTGTAACGAGTGCCCTAAATGTGTGTTGCTGCAGTGTGATATGGTAAGGGTTTGTATACAGGACATAGCAAGTGTGTTTTTGTCTGTCAGAGCCTGTGTAGAGGTGGCCGTGATTGTCTTACCATTGGACATGTTTGGGAGCGGGTTTTGTAGTTTTCCTATATAGTATCCATCTTATGACACATTGGCCACCTCACGAGGAGTACAGCTGTCAGTCAGCCATGGCACTGTGTTGACAAGCCATACCCATACATCTGGCAAAAGGGCTGGTGAACTAAGTATGCAGCCCTACTAGTACCCGGTATATGTCCCGCTCCCATGTGCCATGCACATACAAGCTTGCCTAGGATATCCCACTATGTTGCTAGTAACATGCACATTGAGGACAGATAGTAGGCATGGTGTGACCACAGTGGTCTGCAGAGGACATGGCACCCTGTACAGTGGTACAATAGGCACATATATGTGGACATTGTGCCTTCACTATGTTCCACACTGAATGGCTGCAACATATGTGATGCCATCATATGTGATCCACTAAGGCCAGACAATGCTGTACATATGTGCCCTGTATGGACCCATGCCACTGACAACATGGAATACCTGTCCATTCTATACATGCAGGTGCAGGGCCTACCTGCTCACTGTAAGCAGGTTTCACCACACCAGGCCAGTATTGGCATATCGGGGTATAACAGGCTGTGTACACTACATGTGTCTGCCAAACCAGGTGCACCTGTACATGTCACTGTACAGTATTGTGGGGCATGCACATCCCAGGCAATGTCCATGTGAAGGACTATCAAACATAGACATGGCATGCATTGCAATGCTGTGGACCTACACATTGGTAACCAGGATGTCAGGCCAGATATTGCAGTGCCCATCTGTGTGGGACATTGCAGACACTACACCCCTGCACTGCACAACATTGTCGGGTGATGCAATGGCAAGGATTACCCCTAACCCAGCCTTGTACAGCCATCTTGCACAGCCAAACACTACACACACATGGAGCAATGCATACCTGCATGACAGTACTGGCACCCTGTGTCTGCATGTGGGTTGTGATGCTCCCAACCACAGTCACTCCCAGTATAAACCTCATTGGCATACCAACAATTATCAAGCACTTTCACATGGCCTAGCCCACTGAACCTCCAGATATCTGCTGTGGTGCATGTGGTCATGTGCATTACTGCGGTGTGGCAAACAAAGTAGTTACATTGTGTATTTGCCACCCTGGCAAAGATGTAAATGCGTGTCCATTAGAGTGTGGTTGTGGTGACAATGGCATCCGTTCACGTGGATGGACATGTGTGCCACACCTAATGTAAGTCTATTATATCTGTTGCAGATGGCACTCACTCACCTACACACATGTTCTTATAGCACTGCAACATGCCGCCTCTGTGGCACATGTAGTAACATCATGCACATGTAATAGTAATGAGCAGTCAGGGGTATGACCCTGTACTATTCAGCGTGTGGCAAATTATGGTGAAGTCTTCAAGCCATTCCCTGGTGGACATTGCCTGTCCCGCACACACACTCTCTGGTGGATGTAAAGGTGTACACCTGCACAGCAGCAGCATGTGTATTGTAACAGATGGAAATGGTCAGGTGATGGCCTCTGCATCTATTGCAATCCTCCTCTAGCTGATTGCATGTGGTACAGCTGTGATGGTGTTCTCATAACCATCCACATGATAAACACAGTACACTATCTTATCTGGCCATGACAGTCGCTGTGAGTGGTACCTGGATGTGGTGTTCTGACACAGCATCGCAGATGATATCTGGATGTACCTCAATCATTTTCAACAGTGGGAAATAGCCTAATGACAGGAGGGTGATGTGCCACACAACTACAGCATGTAAGTGTAGCTATGCTGCATTGAGACTACTGCCTGTTTAACATGTGTGTGGCAATGGTTATTCTGCATGTTAAAATACAGACATGACAATACTCTGTTCATGAGGGAACCCCATCTGTAGGGCCATCTTTGAGCAGGTCAGTGTGTACAACCATTTATTTCCTGTGTTACCCACTGAACACACTTCTGTGCACAGCAGATGCATGGTGTGGGGATTGCAGACAGTACATGATGATAGGGATGTGTTACTGCCATCGCATCCCTGACTGGACATGTGTCACATGAGACAGTGATATAACTGACACTGTGTGGGATTCCCAGTGACAAGCCAATGATGGGCAAATGTTCATAGCTGCGGTCACACGTCTCCTACACATTGTACAGTTGCCATGCGGTGTATATGCATGTGTTGTGCTCCCTCTGCAAATGTATACTATCTGTTGGGTTGCTGGTGATATCTATGCATACTGTCATAGGTAATCCTGTATGCTGTTGTCTATCACTAAGCCATATGTGGGTTTAAAATGCAGCACCATAGGCCGAATGGGTTGGTAGGTCCCGGCTGATCATCCTGTCCCACTTCAGCTGACAATGGCACCGGGCACTAGCACATCTGGGGCCCAGCCAATAACATCAACCTCTGTTGGCTCTGCACCACCTTCTGGTGGTACCACCACTGAGGATGGAGCATGTCCCCCTTGGGAGCAGGACCAGACAGGTACATATCTGCTGTCGTGCGGTCCTGGATATGTTTCGTAGGTGGCTCCCTAAGGGGTTATGAAGCCAGATACGCCAGTTCAAGGGCAGAGTGTCACATTAACAGGGTGATGCTGCCTCTCCTGGACTGCCCCCAGCACTTCCTCCTTTGCAGGTGTGTAGGTGCAGTGGCAGTTGCCCATGGCTGGAGACCTCCATCCCACTATTCCCATGGGCTTTTGAATGCCGAAGACCCATCCCCATCCAGGGTGTATCCACCCCTCCCACATGTGTCATATACCAACCCTGTATGCTGTCATTTCTGTGCTCCTACCTATCCTCCACGGCCATACCTACACTCCTTCCACAACATCTGACCCTCACCTACGGACACATAAGGCCATTTGGCTCCTAGGACACCATCTGCTCTATACATAGCTGTCCATTACACACACATGCCCATTGGACACATGAAACCCTTGTAATATGCATCATAACATACTACTGTTATCCTCACCACTGTCCCTCAGGCGCACAGTCCTGGTATGCACATCACTCCTACATGGTTCAGGTACACGTGAGGAGGATGACCCCATTGTACACAAAACACTACCAGTCCCTCTATGGTTACCCCATTTACCTTTATCATGATGATGATGTTGCACACAGCACATTGCAGGAGTACTGTTCAAACATAATGATTGGGCAGGTGCTGTTGTATTAATGTACATTACATGCACAGAGTGATGTATACAGCCAATGTACAACTATTGTCTGTCTGAGGTAGTGTTGTGATCACATAGAGCAACACCACTACATAATACAGGCATTGCTGGTGTTTCCCGTTTCATTCGTTTGTAATGCTTTGTTGCCACATGGCATGTCCCTGATACATCTCTATATATGTATGTACCTATATGCTGGACATATATACTCACATGTACTTCTACATGATGAGATACATTCCTATACTGTTGAATGACTGCACTGTATGATATCCTCTGGTTACAGCCTCTTATGCTTGAGTAGCCTCTACATTGCTTAACCAGTGCAATACTCGCATACTGGTAGCCAAACATGCTTACACCCACTCGATCCCGCACTTGCTAATGCACTGGCATTGGTGCTTGCATCTGTCACTCACACCCCTGGGTGTGAGCAAGGACCACAATATTACCTTTGATGCCTATTACATCGGAATACATGAATACAGTATTGGAAATGGCTGCCTATTAGGTGACGGCATGGCGTTCGTCTGTAGGGAATCAGCGGCCTGTCCGGAGAATCATTCATATTTGTGTGTTCCTCTTAGGCATACCTTGTGATGCCTATCACATTGGACTACATGACTACAGTCATAGCTGGTCTTATGCATAGGCCAACTAAGTGGCCACCTAGGGCACCACTTTAGTGGGTGCACTTTACCAGTATTTATTTGGTGTAGGTAGACCAGGATGGGGGCACTGGGTGGTGTGGTGTGGGGTGCCATTGTGCCCTCTGCCTAGGGCACCAGTTGACCTAAGGCCACTCCTGACTACAGTATCGGGAATGGCTGCCCATTAGGCGACCACATGGCGTTCGAATGTATGGAATCAGCAGCCTGTCCAGTGAATCATTCATAATTGTGTCTTTCTCTTACAATCTGCTCCCACCTTGTAATGCCTATCACATCGGATTACATGACTACAGTATCGGGAATGGCTGCCCATTAGGCAACGGCATGGCATTCAACTGTACGGAATCAATGGCCTGTCCAGTGAATTAATTATATTTGTGTGTTCCACATACATTCTGCTCCCATCTGGCTGATACATGAGAACCAAGACCCTGCATTACAAACGAGTAGTTGGGTTGTGGTAGCCACATCCGTTGGACGGGTCATGCTATTGCATACCTATTGTAGGTTTGCCACCTTCTCAATTGGCCAAGGTAGGACTTTAGGGTTACCACCTGTCCCATTTTGTGAGGGGCAATGCGAAAATAATCAAGACATAGCACATGTCCGATTACAGGACATTATTATATTCTATGTTTCATTAATAATTGCATACAACAGTTATTTTA
Source organism: Protopterus annectens (assembly GCF_019279795.1). NCBI lineage: Eukaryota > Metazoa > Chordata > Ceratodontiformes > Protopteridae > Protopterus > Protopterus annectens. The sequence goes on from NC_056734.1 coordinate 320,804,876, forward strand.
TACATGACACTTCTATATGTTATGTGAAGTAGCATAAGCAATTCAAATGCAACTAGATTAAGCTTTTATTTGTGCAAATAAGTGTAATCCTGTACTATGCACGGCTGTAGGTATGTTTAGTCCTGGAATGTCTGACATTTCTACAGAATATATCCCACTCTGGCCATTTGGAAAGGTGGCAACCCTATGACCTGTATGTACAGTCGTCAGACTTTGCAGGGCAACACACCCACAGCCAGTAGAAAGGGGTGTACTTCACTGTTTCACCTACAACGGTTACTCTTGTAGCATTATAGGTGATTATACTGTTACCTATAACATTTAGGTGTTTCAGAGGAACATAATTGTTTTATGATACTACTACAGATAATATAGGTAGTCTTTGCCCTAAATCACAGGACATTTGCCTTAATTACAGTTATTATGCAGGACACAACTGCCCACAGGGGAGTGTCCCTTGCAAAGGTGGACAGGTGGTAACCCCAAACCTTTTATTCTATCAATCATCTAAGGTAGTCGGCAGAACATGTGCTTTCTCTCACTATCAGACCTCTCATACGAATGGGGAAGAATAAACACGGAATCAGGGACACTGCATAACGACCTCAGGGACACATTTAGCAGGTTTGTGCTATTAACCTGACACATTGACGGACACAGAGCACATATGTATTCAAACACATTGTCTGAGGTGCATGCAGTTTATGACTCTTACATGTTGTCATTATTCATTATGTGTATTCCGCCACCTTTCCTCCTAATATCACTAGTTCTAGGATGGTTTAGTTGAGACTGTATTAAGATTCTGATTCATAATCACAGAAGTACCTGGTAATCGGGGACAGTTCAATGATATGGTCCCTATGTATTCCCCCAATGGTTTACGGACTGTCCAGTAGATGTGCTGTTGTAGTTTGGGAGGTATGGGCATCTGCTATACCCACATCGGAATATTACTTACACCTAAGGGGCAGTCCTAATACGTGTCTGCCAGCCAACACCTGCACGCCTAGCACCATAATCGCATACCCATAGTTCCCCACCTGCCACTACTCTACAGAACTCATC